>NW_026879410.1:0-270514 GCF_032173495.1 Musca vetustissima
CTACTCTCGTTAGGTATTTCCATTTGTAGTTTGCAGTTACAAAAATTTACGATAACGTTACCAACAACGACTCACCACAAATTGGTATTGGCGCATGAATGCTGGGTAATCCTCTTGGTAGCCATTCCATCATATGATGATATTTTTTGAGAGAGAAGTAGTAGTAATCCACAAAAATACAAGGGGGGGGTTTCTTTTTATGAGGGGTGCAAAAAAAACTTGCACTATGACACCACACAGAAAAAAATTTAAAAACTTCTCAAAAAAGTGGGATTTACACAAGGGCTACGAAGTAGTCTATTTTCACTTGTTTGGTTGTTTTTTTTGTAATGTTTCACTTCCTTTATCCTTTTTAAAAGGATATTTCTTTTTTGGTATTTTTTTTTTTTGGCAAAATTTATATTTGTAGTTGTTTGTGAGTGTGTGTGTAGAGGGTTGCAATGTGTCTGTGTGTTTGATGTGTGTGTGTGAGGTTTATCAAAAACTGTTTTTGGGGAAAACAAAATTTTCCAAATAGTATTGGTTTTCACACACAGAGGCTGTAGAATTTTCTTTTTTTAGATTTATCCTTTTTTCCTTTTTTGTTCTTTTTTTTATTTATTTATTTTTTTTTTTTTTTTGTAAATTTTATTTTGGCACCAAAGGTTTCAAAGAGTGGATACCACCGGGCTGTAGGTATGCATGCCTGTAGTTATATCCTTCGTTTTTTTTTTGTCTATGGTTGTTTGAATGGATGGCAAAAACACAAAAACACTTTGAATTTTATCACCATCACCGATTTGATTGTTGTGGTTGTTGTAGTGCGAGTTGTTGTTGTCGTTGTAGTTGTTAACAGCATCAATGACAATAGTTTTGACAACATATCAAATAGTAATAATACAACAACAAAAAAAGTTTGAGGTGCTGTCGTTGTTGTTGTTCCAACAACATCCACACCTTACATTCTCTTTGGAGAGGCGAGGAGAGGAGAGGCCGACAGCAGGTGCCTGTAAATATCCTTTTGAGAGGAGTTGGTTGGTTGTTATATGTAGTTTTTTTTTTAACAATGTATGTGTATATGTGTTGCTTGGTTATGTGTGTGTGTAAGAGTGTCTTTGTGTGTGTATTTGTTATCCGGGTTCAAAGCACAACTACTTGGGGCCAAACATCCAATGTAGTATCCTTATGCATAAAGGATGTCGACATGCAGGCGAAGGTGGAGGAGGAGGAGCACAAGTCGTAGAAGAGGCAGCATGCCTGCATTCATGCAGTTTGTTATCCACTCAAAGTTTTCACAGTATTCTCACACATCAGAGTATCATCACCATCAATACAACAACAAAAGGTTGTTGTTGGCAGTACTTTTTTCGCACACACAATTTTTTTTTCTTTTTGGTTTGCTTTTGTGGGTGTTTGGGGATGGATGCTCAGTGGTGGGTTGGATTTCTTTCTTTTATTTATTTATTTATTTTTTTTTTGATACACTTGTAGGTTTCTAAGTTTTTTCAGATTTTTTTACTAGGTTTTAGTTTTCACAGATTTTTTTTAAACATTTTTTAATCATGTTTTTATAAAAAAGTTTTTTTATTTCATTTATCCTGTAATAAAATCGATTTTAGTAACTGATGAAAATTTCGAAGTATATATTTTTTGGAACCATACAAATTAATTCCGAAAAATTTATGCAAATTTTTATTAATTAGAAAAAATACAAATAAAAACGTCTTTAAGTTCGGTTGGATCGAAATTTTTCATACACTCCATCATGAGGAGAGGACATTCAAAATACCTCACAAAGATCGGAACATTTATGTGGGGGAAGAAAACCCAGTACCAATATGTAGACACTCCGGAGGCAAGGATTTTCTGTAGTTAAAATACCTTTGACAGACCTCTGAGATGAGATCTAGGGCAGACATAACACAGTGTGCCCTTCTACGATATTCAACCTTAATATACTTTCAATGAGAAAATATAGAGCCCTTCATGACAATTTCTATTAAAAGAAATCCAATAGGAAGCTAAAAAAGATAGAAAATAAAGCCACCTATGAAGGCCTTCCGGTACTCATAAGGATGTAAAGATTTTCTGTTTTCTGTTAGAGGACCTTTGACAGACCTCTGAGATGAGATCTAGGACAAACAGATGACTTTGTGCCCTTCTACGATATTCAACCTTAAAATACCTTCAATGAGGTTATAATGGAGCCCTTCATCATGACAATTTCTATTAAAAGAAATGCAATAGGAAGTTAGAAAGAAGACCTGCAAATTTCTTTAATATTTTTTTCTTTTAAATAAAGCCACCTATGAAGGTCTTCCGGGGCTCATAAGGATGAGATCTAGGACAAGCAGAAGACTTGGTGTTCAACCTTAAAATACCTTCAAGAAGGTTATAGTGGAGCTCTTCATGACAATTTCTATTAGAAGAAATCCAATAGGGAACTAAAAAGAAGTCCTTCAAATTCCGTTAATATTTTTTTTTAAATAAAGCCACCTATGAAGGTCTTCCGGGGCTCATAAGGATGTAAGGATTTTCTGTAGTTAGAAGGGTTTCTACAGACCTCTGAGATGAGATCTAGGGCAGACTGAACACATTGTGCCCTTCTACGATATTCAAACTTAAAATACCTTCAATGAGGTTCATGACAATTTCTATTGGAAGAAATTCAATAGGAAGCTAAACAGAAGTCCTGCAGATTCCTTTAATATATTTTTTTAAAGCCACCTATGAATTTCTTCCGGGGCTCATAAGTATGTAAAGATTTTCTGTAGTTAAAGGACCTTTGACTAACCTCTGAGATGAGAGCTACAGCAGACAGAAAACACTGTGCCCTTCTACGATATACAACCTTAAAATACCTTCAATGAGGTTATAAAGGAGCCCTTCATGACAATTTCCTTTAGAAGAAATCCAATAAAAAGCTAAAAAGAAGTCCTTCAAATTCCGTTAATATTTTTTTTTAAATAAAGCCACCTATGAAGCTCTTCCGGGGGCTCATAAGTATGTAAAGATTTTCTGTAGTTAAAGGACCTTTGACTAACCTCTGAGATGAGATCTACAGCAGACAGAACTCATTGTGCCCTTCTACGATATTCAAGCTTAAAATACCTTCAACAAGAGAATATAGGGCCCATCAAGACAATTTCTATTAGAAGAAATCGAATAGGAAAATAAAAAGTAGTCCTGCTGATTCCTTTTTTAAAAAATAAAGTAATCTACGAAGGCCTTCCGGGGCTCATAAGCCTGCTAGGGGCAGGTAGCAGACGATCAGGATGTAATATTGATCCAAAATACCGCAAACCAGGCCAATTTGTCCACTTTTTAGGGTAGCCACCATATAAGAGTTCCCTCCCATATTCGGAATTTTGGGGAAATTCAGCACGTTTTTCAATCGAATTGGCTGTAATTTGGTATTTAAGGTTCCCATTTGGTAGCAAACCTTCCCGCCAAAATTTATCAAAATTTGTCAACTTTTTAGGGTAGCCTCCATATAACAGTATCTCCAAAATTTCGATATTTTAGGGAGTATGGTCATGTTTTTCAATCGAAATGACTGTAATTCGGTATTTTGGGTTCTTAATGAGTAGCAAACCTTCCCGCCAAAATTTATCAAAATTGGTCAACTTTACAGGGTAGCCCCCAAATTAGGGTACGTCTAAAATTTAGATGTTTTGAGGAGGTTGGACACGTTTTCCAACCAAATCGGCTGTAATTCGGTATTTTAGAATATTATTTAGTAGCAAATCTTTCTACCAAATTTTATCAAAATTGGTCAATTTATTAGGGTAGCCCCCATATAAAGATACGTCTCAAATTTTGATATTTTGAAGAGGTTAGACACGTTATCCAACCAAATCGGCTGAAATTCCGTATTTGAGGTTCTAATTGGGTAGCAAACCTTCCTACCAAAATTTATCAAAATTGGTCAATTTATTAGGGTAGCCCCCCATGTACAGGTACATCTCAAATTTCGATATTTTGGGGAGTTTGGATATATTTTTCAACCAAATCGGCTGTAATTTGGTATTCTGGGTTCTCATTGGGTAGCAAACCTTCCTACCAAAATTTATCAAAATTGGTCAATTTATTAGGTTAGCCCCCATATAAGGGTACCTATCAAATTTCGATATTTTAGGGAGTTTGAACACTTTTTCCAACCAAATCGACTGTAATTCGATATTTTGGGTTCTCATTAGGTGGCAAATCTTCTCATTAAAATTTATCAACATTGGTCAATTTTTTTTGGATAGCTCCCATATAAGAGTACCTGCAAAATTTCGATATTTTAGGGAGTATGGTCATGTTTTTCAATCGAAATGACTGTAATTTGGTATTTTAGGCTCTCAAAGAGTAGCGAATCTTGCTACCAAAATTTATCAAAATTTATCTAAATTTATCAACTTTTTAAGGTAGTCTCCATATAGAGGCACCTCAAAATTTTCGATATCTTAGGGAGTTTGGGCATATTTTTCAACCGAAATGTCGGCGATTTGGTAATTTAGGTTCTTATTAGATAGAAAATCACTCTACCAAAATTTATCAACATTGATTAACTTATTATGATAGCCATCATATAGATTTACCTCCCAAATTTCCGTATTTTAGGGAATAAGGATACATTTTTTTTACTGAATTGGCTTTAATTTGGTATTTTAGCTTTTCATAGGGTAGGGAATCTTCCCACCAATATTTATCGAAATTGGTCAACTTTTTAAGGTACTTCCAGAATTTCAATATTTTATGATGTTTTAGAACGTTTTCAACCGTAATGGCTGTAAATCAATATTTTGGATTTTCATTGGGTAGGAAATCTCCGCACCAAAAATTATCAATATTGGTCCACTTTTTAGGGTGGCCATTATTTTCGGAATGTTTCAGGTTCCTAGCTGAATTTTCCAATCTGAATTTTTCTTAGGTATTTTGAAGGCTTTACTCCTGGCAGCAGAACTTAACGACGTTTTTACTTGTATTTTTTTATTATTAATTTTTAATTATTTTATTTTCTATTTACTTCTAATATTTTATTTATGTTCCTCAATTTTCTATTTTTTTAATAAGTATTTTTAATTTTGATTTTTTCTTAAACATTTATTTGTTGTTTTTCCTTTAATATTTATTTATATATATTTTTGAATTTTAATAAATTTATTTATTTGTTTTTTTTTAATATTTATTTATATATTAATTTTTTTAATTTTAATTTTAATATTTTTATTTAATACTTTTTTATTAAATATATATTGTTATTATGTTACGATTTATTTTTTGCTCTTATTAACTATATTTGTAATATTTTAGTATTTATTAGTTAATTTTTTTATTTTATTAATTTTATTTTTTATTATTTATGTTTGTCAATTATTTATTTATTTTTATTTGTTCTTTTATTTAATTTATTTTTTTACTTTAATTCATTTTTTTTTTCTTTCATTTTTTATTTATTTTATTGTGTAACTTTTTTAACTTTTCATTTTTTTATTAATTTTTTAAGCAAATTTTGTTTTTGCAAAATATTCAAGTTGAATCCCAGCTTGTTGTTAAAAAAAATTATATCTATTATTTTATTATTAAATTATTTATATTTTTGATTTTTTATTAAATGTCCCATTTTCTTATTTTTTTTTTATTAAATTTTATTTTCAATTTAACTAATTTTCATTTAGTTTATTGTACCTTATTAATTGTAGTTGTTTTGTTTATTTATTATTTTTTTTTTTATTTTGTTTAATTAAATTAAAAAATAATTATATTCACTTTATTACTCTCTCCCTCTCTCTTTTATTGGGGCCGTTTATAATTTGTTTATATTTCCCCACAATTTTTTTTTAATTTTCTTCAATTTTTTATAGGTTTATTTTCTTATAATTTACTTTTTTATTTTATTATTCCTTCAATTTATTCCTTTTTTCTTATTTCAAAAATAAAAAACTGCATGCGTTTTAACGCCCGCGTTGCGTTGTTTCCATATTACCGTTAAGTGTGCACAGCGAAGACTAAATCGTGAGCGTAACGACGTTATGCGAGGCGTACTACTCACCGCCGACAACAACGAAAAAAAATAAACCGCCGTCATCTATTTGTTTTTTTTCTCGTCTTCTTTTATTTTTATTATTATTTTGTTGTTGTAGTATGTTTTCTTTAGCATCTTAGTCTTACACTCCTCCTTTGGGGTAGAAAACAACAACAAAAATACTATGTACGTACTATTTTATGTGTGTCTACATGTCGTGTTTGGTTTGTTCGCCGTCGTCTTCTTCTTATTCTTCTTTTTATTCTGGGTTATTTCATTTCTTAAGTGGCAGCAGCAGCAACGCCATCATTTCACTTTGTACTTCAATTTTTCTCGTCACTTTCAGCGGCAACAACAACAACAAAGAAGAAAAACACTTTAAAATGCGGGTGTTATTTTACACATGAGTGTGTATGGGTGTGTGTTTCGTTTTTTGTTTGGTCTAGTGGAGACGACGACGACATAACACCAGAGACGGTGAAAAAAACAACAACAAAATCACACCGAAGAAGAAGGAGCACTGCAGCCAGCCAGTATGTTTTTTTTTTCTCATCACACACTTCAGTTACTCCCAATAGGAGGGTGAGAGAAAGAGGGAGAGATGAGTAGCACCATCTCCCTCCCTTCCTTCTTTAGATGTCAAGCAAAACCCCAAGGAAATGAAAAAAGAACACAAAGAAGTCCTTTCATTTCCCTCTTTCCCCCAGCTTCCTCTCATTAAAATGGCATTTGAATGACGCTTGTTGTCTTTTTGTTGTTGTTGTTGTCGTTTTTCTTCTTACGCGGTGGTGAGTAATTAAAGAGATCTTCTTCACACACTTCTCTTCTCAATGGTACCCCCCACCATTGCAGCAATGCACAAACATGAACACACACAAGCATGCACTTATGGCAACAATGTCTGCCGTAGCTGCTGCCGCTGCTTCTTCTTCTTCCGTTTTACTATTATAATATGTCAAAAAGTATTATAACAAAAAAAAGTAACAACAACAACAACGACACAAATGTTAACACATTTAACCTCAACGTTTAAAGGATTTGTGGCATTACGCGAGAATCATCATCACTGTGTGACAGGGCCACAAACACACAAAACATACACACATAGGGGAGTTAGCATGAGAGAGCGTAGTAAGAACAGGGCATTCAGAGAGAGAGAGAGTGAGTGGAGATGAGCATGCACAGCACAGCACCCACCCACAGGAAACACAAGATACACAAATGACAATGATAATAACTTTGTTTTTTTTTATATATTTTTTTCTTCAAGAGAGTCGTAGTCTGAGAGAGAGGCAGAGAGAAGGAGAGTGAATAAAATATTCTTGTTGTTTCTTTTGATTACTGTTGCAATTTGGTTATATTTATTACAATTATGTTTACACTTTATTTAATTGATGGTGGTTGTTGGGTGGTTGGGAGACATTTCTTGCTCTCCTCTCCCCGTACATACAATTTGACAATTCAAAACCAAGAAAAAAACACAATGGTGGCGACAACGGTTTGCGGCGCTGTGACAAACCAAAACGACTACTACGACGACAATGCTATTGGTTAACGTTCCGATTATTGTTTTTTGTTTTTATCCGACGTTCGAAATTTTTGACAAGAACTCGACGACGTTTGCGAAAGGACTAAATTTGTGAAAATTGTGAACTCATTTGCTCCCGCTGGTTCGGTGGTGTGTGTGAGTGAGTGTTGGTGTGCGCCTTGTGCTCATAAGAATTTCCACATGCCTCACGCACACACAAACACACATACTCATTCAAATTATTGTATGCACAACGACAATGGTTGGTGTACGACGTAGTACACCACAGGAGCTGTGTAGTAAGGACAACAAGAACAGCAGCAACAACAACAACTGCACACAAAAGAGGAGCAGCAGCCAAAGCCAACAAACGACATGCCGAGTCGAGTTGAGTCGAGTGTATAGAGGTAAGTAAACAATTTGGGAATATAGAAGGCAATAGCAACAATTAGGGTTGCCAGGATTTTTTTAATAATTAAAAAAATGGATAATTAAAAACTGTTATACAAAGAATAATTTTTGGAAATAACTGTTATACAAAAATCTGTTTGCATAGGAAAAATGTTGTTATAAGTATTTCTGGTGTCAAAAAATTAATTTTAAAATAGTCCCAAAAATTATTATATTGTTATACAAATATTTTGTCATCGTCATAACTGTTATACAATGGAATAAATGTTATAAATTGATTTTTTTGCACCCTCGAAACTGTTATAAAATCAGTTTTTTTATAATAAAAATAAAAATTTAGTGTGACAGAAACTGTTATACAAGAAATTTTGGTGCTCCAAAAACTGTTATACAAAAAATTTGAGAAAAAATTGGATAAAAAAATAATTTTCAATAGGGATATCTGTTATACAACAGTTTTACGCATTATAAAAAAAAACTGTTATACTATGGAATAAATGTTATAAATTGATTTTTTGCATCCTCGAAACTGTTATAAAATCAGTTTTATTTTATAATAAAAATTATTTTGGCGTAATAATAACTGTTATACAAAACATTTAGCTATGAGAAAAACTGTTATACCAAAATTTGAGAAAAAAATTCGGTATAACAACTCATTTTCTACTGGGAAATCTGTTATATAATAATTTTTATAACCACAAAACTGTTATACAGAATTTCATTTGTAAAAACTTTCTTTAGAAAAAAACTGTTATACAGGATTTTATTCGTAAAAACGTCTATAATACTACAGATTATATTTACAAAAAACTGTTATACAATATTTTTTCTGTAAGAAAGCTTGTAGTACAAAATATTATCAATAAGAAAACTGTTATACAGCAAAATTTGTTAAAACAACTGTTATACTACAAAATTTCTTTAAGTAAAACTGTTATAAAACACATATACTATAATAAGAACTGTTATACCGGAAATTTTCTTCGAGAAAAACTGTTATACGTCGATGATTGTCGATAAGAATTAGTGTCATATAACACATTATATACAAGAAAACTGTTATACAACCAATTTTCTATAAGAAACATTGTTTTAAAGCACAATTTCTATAAGAAAAACTGTTATACAGCGCAAGATAAACTCTTATACAACATATTTCCTATAAGAAAACTGTTATACAACGAATTTTCTGTACACATAACTGTTATACAGCACAATTAATGTATGAAAAAACTGTTATACAGCATAATTTATATATAAAAAACTGTTATACAATAAACTTTCTAAAAGAAAAACTGTTATACAGCACAATTTCTACAGGATAAACTCTTATACAACAAATTTCCTAAGGGGAATCTATTATACAATGGATTTTCTGCAGAAATAACTGTTATACAACAATTTTTTTATATAAGGAAACTGTTATACAACTAATTTTCCCTGCGAATAGCTAGTATAGCTGTTTTACAACAAGTGTTACATAAGAAAAACTGTTATACGCCAGAATTTCTATATCAAAAAACTGTTATACAATACATTTTCGAAAAGAAAAACTGTTATACATTAAAGTTTCAGCACAATTTCAATAAGACAAACTGTTATACAACAAAATGTTTACAATAAAACTGTTATACAACAACAGTTCTATATGAAAAACTGTTATATAGTACATTTTCTACAAGAAAAAAAAATTTCGATGAAGAAACTGTTATACAACCAAATTCTAGAATAAATAACTCTTATACAACTAATCTTCTATATGAAAAACTATTATACAGCAACATTTATATATGAAAAACTGTTATACAATAAATTTTCTATAAGGAAAACTGTTATACAGCACAATTTCAATAAGATAAACTGTTATACAAAATGTTTCCATGAAGAAACTGTTATACAACGAATTTTTAGCACAAATAACAGTTATACAACAAAGGTTTAAAATTTAAAAGGTAATACAGCAAAATTTCTATATAAAAAACGGTTCTATAAATAATTTTCTATAGGGAAAACTGTTATACAGCAAAATTTCTATAAGAAAAACTATTATACAACAAAATATCCATGAAGAAACTGTTATACAACGATTTCTCAGCACAAATAACTGTTATACAACATATGTTCTGTATGGAAAACTCGTATACAACACAAATTCTATAAGAAAAACTGTTATACAAAAAATTTACTATAAGGAAAACTGTTATACCTCACAATTTCTATATCAAAAACTGTTATACAAAACAATTTCAATAAAATAAACTGTTAGACAACAAATTTTCAATTACCAAAACTGTTATACGACGATTTTTTTCCTGTGAATAGCTATTATACAACAAATGTTCTCTGAGACAAACTGTTATACAACAAAATTTATACAAGAAAAACTGTTATACAATACAAATTTTAGAATAAAAAACTGTTATACCAATTTGTTTTTTAAATAACAACTTTTATTAAAAATGTCTATTATAAGATATGATTATCTGTTATACAATCAATTTTCATTTCTCGTTGGAAATCTCCCATTTCCTAAGAAATTTCATATCCCGTAAATGTGGCAACCCTCTTAAAGGAAAATAAAGCTGTGAGGAGAACGACGTTTTGACTACTTTATTGTATGAAAACAAACATGCCAACATGTTCGCACAACGTACACCGACCCACCAGCACACACATCCTGTGTGCAATGATGCACGGATGTTGGTGGTAATGACGATGACGACGATGCTGTGCTAAGCTGAGCTGTACTCCATCGTCTTTACGGCACTTGAACGGCAGTGAGAAACTCATCGAACCAACCAAGCAACTTAATACCGAGTGCTCTGCTCTTTTTTGCAGTATCACACTCTCACTTAGCATAAGTCAGTCAGAGTCGTATAAAAGAGGCTGAGAATGAATCCCTCTTTCGAGGTGAAGATGCGGAGAAAGTTGAAAGCAAAAAGTCTGTAGTTTCATTTTTTTTCCAAAGGTACCTTCTTCAGAAAAAAGTGTACCTACAATTTGTCGGTTGTTGTTTGTTTTTTTGTTGTACTGAACTGAACCGACTGCCGCTGGTGGTAATGCACACAAAAACCGAAACAGGCAACAGACCAACTAACAAACCAACCAACCATCCAAACACTCGTTTATTAGAAGTTCAAATATAAACTAAGGCGCGTTCAAACAAAAACTCCGCTCTCTCTCTTTTGGTATGGTGTTCGGCTGTATTAAATTAAGTGGATTGCTGGTGGCCGATGATGGCTGCTGGAACTGAACATAGAGTACCCTGAGTAGACGACGACAAGTTTTGTTTGCATTTTGAGGGTACATAGAAGAGCAAATATAAATACAAACACTGGCACTAGCACATACCCATACACACATACCCCGAACGATTTTACTTGGGGTCCCCAAAGAAAGCGAAGCGAAGAAAAAAATATGCACAGCATGCATAGTGTTCTGACCTCTGAGGGAGGAATGGGGTTGCCGCCATAGCGTAGAGGAGTATTGGAATTCGACCAAGTGTGGACGAATGAAAAATATGTGAAAACAAATTAACTGTTATACAGCTAACATTTTTGTAGGAAAATCTGTTATACAAAAAACGTCATTAAATAATAAACTGTTATACAAGAAATTGTATATGAGAAAAATTGGATAAAACAAGGAAAAACTGTTATACAACAATATTTCGATAGGGAAAACTGTTATACAACAAAATTCCATTAAGAAAGACTGTTATACAAGAAATTGTCTATTAGGAAAAGTATTATACAGGAAATTTTATACTATAAAAACTGTTATACATTACATTTTTTGTAAGATAAACTGTTATACAACAAATGTTCGTTAAGGAAAACTGTTATACAACAAGTTTTCTTTAAGGAAAACTGTTATACAAGACATTTTATATCAACAAAATCAACTATTATACAACAAGACGAACTGTTTTTGTAAGATAAACTGTTATAAAACAAATGTTCGTTAAGGAAAACTGTTATACAACAAATTTTCTTTAATGAAAACTGTTATACTACAAGTTTTCTATTAGATAAACTGTTATAATACAACTTTCCTCTAAGGAAAACTGTTACACTACACGTTTTCTATAAGGAAAACTGTTATACTACACGTTTCCTACAAGGAAAACTGTTATACAACAATATCTTGATAAGAAAAACTCTTATAAACAACATTTTATGCAGGAAGAACTGTTATACAGCAAAATTTCTATAATGAAAACTGTTATACAAAACATTTTATATTAAATGAACTGTTATAAAACAACATTTCGATAATAAAAAACTGTTATACATAACATTTCACGCAAAGTGAACTGTTATACAACAAGAACAAGTTTTATATATCTGTTATACGACAAAATTTCTTTGAGGAAAACTCTTATACAACATGTTTTCTATAAGAAAAACTGTTATACCAGAAATTTTATATTGGATGAAGTGTTATACATTAACATTTCGATAAGAAAAAGTGTTATACATAAAATAGTATGCAAGAAAAACTGTTATACAGCGAGAAAAAAGCTGTTATACAACAAATTTTGTTTAAGGAAAACTGTTGTTGTAGCATTTCGAGGAAAGAAACTGTTATACATTAAATTTTATGTGAGTAGAACTGTTATACAATAAGAAAACTTGTTATATAGCTGTTATATAAAAAACTTGAAAGAACTTTTATACGACAATATTTCGATAAGAAAAACTGTTATACATTACATTTTTTGTAAGATCAATTATTATACAACAAATGTTCTGTACGAAAAACTGTTATACAACAACTTTTCTATAAGGATACAGTTGTATAACAGATTTTCGAAAACTGTAATAAAATGAAATTTGTTATATGATCAAAATTTACACTAAAAACTGTTATACGCACATTTTTTATAAAATTTTTTCCACTAGCAAAACTGTTATACACAATTTTCCACCAGAAAACTGTTATACAGAATATTTTCCACTAGACAAACTCTTATACACCAATTTTTTCTATATAAACATGTATTAAATAACTGTTATACAATTTATTTTCTTTCATAGGAAACTGTTATACAATATTTTTTCTATAAAAAATATTTTTTAATATTAAAAATTTTATATAATAAACTGTTATACATCTTAATGTCCTTAATAAAAAAACTTAAACACAAATATTTGGTTAAAAAAGAAACTGTTATACTATATTTTTTCTATTTAAAAAATTATTTTTATAAAAAATGCGGAATTTGGAAACAAAAAAAAATTAATGACAACTCTGTCTACAACATTTTTCGGAAAGAAAACTTTTATACAACAAGTTTTTCAACTAGCAAAACTGTTTGTTTTAAATTATTTCATAAGAAACTGTTATACACTTTTTTCTATAAAACATATTCTTTAATATTTTAATATTAAAAATTTTATATAAGAAACTGTTATACATGTTAATGTATTTAATAAAAAAAAAATCAAATACAAATATTTGGTTAAAAACAAACTGTTATACAATATTTTTTTCTATTTAAAAAATTATTTTTATAAAAAATGCAGAATTTGGAAACAAACAAATTTAATGACAACTCTGTCTACAACATTATCCGGAAAGAAAACTGTTATACAACAAGTTTTTCAACTAGCAAAACTGTTATAGAGAAAGAAAATTGTTATACAGAATAATTTCCACTAGAAAAACTCTTATACAACAACTTTTCTATATCAAAATGCATTAAATAACTGTTATACAATTTCATTTCTTGCATAAGAAATTGTTATACAATTTTTTTTTCTATAAAAAATATTTTTTAAGAAAACTGTTATACAACAAGTTTTTGAACTAGCAAAAATGTTATAAAGAAAGAAAACTGTTATACAAGAATATTTTCCACTAGAAAAACTCTTATACTTAATTTTTTTCTATATAAAAATGTCTTATATAACTGTTATGCAATTTATTTTCCTTCATAGGAAACTATTATAAAAATTTTTTTCTATAAAAATATTTTTTTTAAAGAATACTGTTATACAACAAGTTTTTGAACTAGCAAAACTGTTATACAAAACTCTTATACAACAAATTTTCTATATAAAAATGTCGTATATAACTGCTATACAATTTAATTTCTTGAATAAGAAACTGTTATACAATAATTTTTTCTATAAAAAATATTCTTCAATATTAAAAATTTTCAAAATAGAACCAAAAAAAAAAATCTCAAATGGCAACTCTTCTTCCACCAAAGTTTCCTTTTTGGTACAAAACGCCACACCATCATCTCTCGCAACAAATGATTTGGGGGTCTCTCCCCTTTGCAAAGAGAGTGTGTGTGTGAAAACTCTATTTGGGGGTTGGTTTGTGGATACCAACAACCAAAACCAAATGCATTTCGCTCTCTTTCTCTCAGTGTGGCCATGCCACCCATCACCGGAGAGTTAATTTACCAATGGGGATACATTTTGTGTATGGGAGAGAGAGTGAGAGATTTCATACACACCGTAGAGGGAGAGAATGCGTGTTTTTGGAGAGTTTAGTGGATTGCCATATGTTGATTAAATTGTTGGACTTGGAATTTAATTTCAACAGGATAATAATGGAAATCCTTCTTGTAATGGAGTGTTTCATCCAAAAAAAGGGGACCTAGCATTTGGCGGCATTTAGTTGGCAACCATCATAAATTGCAATACAATTTGTAAATAGTAAAGCCGCCATAGTTGTCTTCGTGCAAAAAAGTGCTTGTTGCTACAAAAAAAAAAAAAAAAACTACAACAACAAAAAAAGAAGAAGAAAGAAGGAGAGAACTCCCCATTTTTTATGGTAGAGAACAAGTGTGAGTACTGGGGAGAGAGTACTTAAAAATAAAGTGACTGAGTGTGCGAGTTGTTTGAGCATGAGGAGTTTTGTTGTACAAGAAGACAAAACCAATTTAAAGTGATGACTACAACAGCAACAACAACAACAACGATGACGACGGCAACAACAACAACTAAACAAAACATAACCAAAACAATTTCAAGCTGTTAACACAAAACCGTGTAACTCTAACAAATTGTGCAAACATGGGCATGTTTGCTGATGATTGGGGAGTAGAGGTAGGGCAGCAACACCAATGCATGCACACACACACAAATTATATCCTTTGTTAAACACTTTTGTTTATATTTTTATTGCTATAGTTCTTCTTTGGTGTTGCTGTTGTTGTTGGAGGTTTGTTGTGGAGGTTTTTCTTTCCTGGGTGCCTGCGTGAGTGTGTTTGTGTCTCTGTTTCCTTTTGTTTTTTTAAGACACCAAGAAATTTGTAAGCAACCATTATGATATCCGGCAAACAATAACAACAATATGCCTGGCTGCGGATTTTCTTCTACTTTTTCTTCCTTACAAGGATGCTGTGAGGCTGCCTTCCTTGCCATAATCTTTTGTCTAGGATTTCCTCCCCTTTTTTCAAGCATTAAGAAATTTAATTTTTAAAGATATTTCACAAAAAGGAAACAGAAAATCGATCATAAAGAGGATAATAAGGATAATAACGATGATGAGTATGGGTGTCAATAAAAAAAAGGAAAAAACCACCACACACACTCAATGGTTATCATATCCCTGCAGTTTATTGTAGAAAAAAATGTCCTGGCTTTATTAAAAATTAGTTAAGGTTACACAACCACGCCCCTTTCATCCATCCATATTGTATGTAACGGCTTTTCATTGAGTAGCAAAAAAATAAGCAAAAAAAAAAAACTGAAAGAAAAACAACGAAAGAACCCAGGACTACACCAAATAACAATACACAACAAGAACAACAGCAACAACAACAATGACTTTATGAAAACAACTCTCAGCCGAAACACAACACAGGATAAATGCCAGAGATCGGTGACGGCTGCTGCATACCAACGAGGCAGTCAGTCATCGATTCAGCAGCACCAATTCGGCATGCCAATGAATGCCAGGCCATATACAACAACAACAAAAATGTATTGTTCCTGTCACTTTAACCACACACACATACATACATATACACATTTACTATAGGAAGCAAAACAATGAAGGACTTTACACAGGGGAAAAATTAAACAACATTTTCCTATAAGAAATTTTAATTCTATATAGAAAACTGTTATACAAACATGATTAACTACAGATGTTTTTCCTAAAAACACATGTATAACAGATTTTCATCACAGAAATTTGAGGTGAAAAAAAGTAGAAACGTTTTTGTATAACAGTTTTTCTTACGGCAAATAGGTTGTGTATAACAGTTTTCCATAAGGAAAAATTTTTTGTATAACAGTTTTTCGTACGAAACAATGGTGGTATAACAGTTTTTCTTAGGAAACAATGGTGGTATAACAGTTTTTCTTACGAAACAATGGTTGTATAACAGTTTTCCATAAGGAAAAATTTATTGTATAACAGTTTTTTTAGGAAACTTTAATTGTATAACAGTTTTTCTTAGGAAACTTTAATTGTATAAGAATTTTTTAATAAGGGAATTTTTGTGTATAACAGTTTTTCTTACGAAACAATAGTAATATAAAAGTTTTTCTTACGAAACAATGGTTGTATAACAGTTTTTTATGAAACTTTAATTGTATAACAGTTTTTTCTTATGAAGCAATGATTGTATAACAGTATTTCTTGGGAAACATTAATTGTATAACAGTTTTTTATGAGGGAATTTTTTTTGTATAACAGTTTTTCCTAGGTAACAATGGTAGTATAACAGTTTTTCTTACGAAACATTGATTGTATAATAGTTTTTTCTTAGGAATCTTTAACTGTATAACAGTTTTTTTAGGAAACAATGTTTGTATAACAGTTTTCCCTTATGAAAATAAGGGAAAATTGGTTGTATACCAGTTTTTTCATGTCAAAAGTTTGTTGCATAACCGGTTTCCTTATGGAAATTTATAGTATAACAGATTTTATTTATAGCAATTTGTGGTATAACAGATTTTCTAAAAGAAAATATATTGTATAACAGTTTTTCATAAGAAACATTCGTTTGTATAACACATTTCCGTGTCATATTTTTGTTGTATAACTGTTTTTCCCACTAGAAAATTTGTTGTATAACAGTTAATACATATAGAAAAATAGTGTATAACAGTTTTTTTTTAGCAAAAGTTGTTATATAACAGTTTTTCCTATGGTAAATTACTTGTATATCAGTTTTTCTTACACAAATAAATTGCAGTATAACAGTTATTCCAAGCGAAAATAAATTGTATAACAGTTTTTTTCTCGTAGAAAATTTTTTATTACAGGTTTCCTCATAGAAATGTTATTGTATAACCGTTTTTCATACGAGAAAATGTGTTGTATAACATTTTTTTTTTATAAAAAATTGCAGTATACCAGTAATTACATAGAGAAAAATAATTGTATAACAGTTTTTCTTCGTAGAAACATTTTTATAACAGTTATTTTATTACAGAAATGTTATAAAATAACTGTTATAATTGTATAACAGTTTTTCCTCGTAGAAACATTTTTATAACAGTTATTGTATAACATTTTTGTTGCTTTCTAATGAAAAACACTTTAGTATAACAGTTTTAATAGTACAACATTTGTTGTATAACAGTTTTTATCGTCAAAAAAATATTGTATAACAGTTTTTCATAGAGAACATTGATTTTATAACAGTTTTTATTTAAAAAAAAATTATTATATACAAATTTTATCATAGAAAATTAGTTGTATAACAGTTTTTCATAGAGGAATTTTGTTGCATTTTTCAGTGTTTTAATGAAAATTTTTAGTATAACAGTCTTTATCGTACAAAATTTTTTGTATAACAGTTTTTCTGTTCGTAAATTTGCTGTATAGTAGTTTTTTTTTATATGAAATTCATTGTATAACAGTTTCTATATTGAAAAAAATAGTTGTATAACAGTTTTTCATTCAGAAAATTTCTTGTATAACAGTTTATTTGCATAAAAAACGGATCTATAAACAAATTTTCTTGGGGATAATTAGTGGTATAACACTTTTCTAAAGAATAAAAATATTGTAGAACATTTTTCCGTATTTGAACATCTATTGTATAACAGTTTGTTTTCATAAAAATTCCGTAGTATGACAGTTTATGTTATAGACGATTAGTTGCAAAAGTTTCTAGACAAAAATGATTATATAACAGTTTTTTTTTTGTATTGAAAATCTCTTGTATAACAGTTTGTTTTCATAAAAAATCTGCTGTATAACAGTTTTCATTATAAACTTGTTTTGGTATAACAATTTTTTATAATAGTCTTTCCAAGGTAAAAAATTGTTTTATCAGAAAAAAATTATAACAGTTTTTTAAAAAACAAATGTATAACAGTTTTTTATATAAAAATTTGTATAACAGTTTTCTCAACAGAAATTAAAGCAGAAAAATAGCAGTATATCAGTTTTTCTTTAAAGGAAATTTGATCATTGCTTTACTGAATGTTTCTGTATAACAGTTTTTTATTAAACAATTTTATATAACAGTTTTAGTTTGTTTTTGCAAAATAAATTCCCTTTATGAACTAATCCCTTTATGAGTTAATTGTAGAATTTCTAATTTTTTTTTTGGTATAACAACAGTGCAATATATATATATATATATATTTTTTTTTTTGTATAACAGTTTTCTATTTTTCTCTCAGTGTACGATGGAGGAAAAAAACGTCAACATAACCTCTAGACCCCCATTGGCAAAATGAAATGTATGCAGATGAATGCAACAAAAGTTTTGTATTTTTCTTTTTTTCCGTACTCTCTACCTCCTCTACTCTACTCCCCCCCTCTTACCTCACGCTGCTTCCCTTCGCTCCATACTCCCAACTTCCCGAGGAAAAAAATTATTTACACCATGACAACACAACACAGAAAAAATGCACTTGGAACACCAATACAAAAAAAAAGAGCCATCGGGAAGGATCCAACTCAATGGGGAGAGGGAAAGAGAGAGGAAAGTAGATGGGGAATGGGGGAAAGTGGAAAAGAAACAAAAAAAGTAAGTGAGTAAAGCAATGGATGCTGCCAATAATCAATAGCAATGTTGTCGTCGTCGTCGGTAGGTAGAAAGAGGTCGGTGGGTTTGTCGTCCTGGTCCAGGCGCATGCATATCAATACCTCTCTCATTTTTTCCTTACAAAAAGAATTTTTGGCAATTATGTCCACCACCCTCCCCCCTCCCTCTCGTCACAGTTCGACTTCAGTGCTCACAATATTTTATGGGGGAACGAAAATCTGTGTGTAACACGACACATCGGGAAGGATAGATGTATGGATGGAATGGAAAAAATCGGTACTCCTTGGAAACTAGTTAAATGCAGAAACTAATTAAGGAGATACATGAAAAGGCATGCAACAGCAGAAAGTGGCAGCAGCACCAGCAACAGCACCAGAAAGTGTTTTGGCCTTTTCCATGGCAGTACAAATTGGCAAAGGTCAGCACCGATGTGGGTAGCCACACAAATATATATTGAGGGGTGAAGGGTGCGGGAGGGGGATGTTGGTAAAGAAAAAAAATCAGTTCTGTTATGAGAGAAAAATGTGTTATACATTATTGTTTTACATAAAAAACTGTTATACAATAATTTTTCTTGAAAAAAAAAACTGTTATACAAACATTTGTTTAAAGGTGAAAAGTCTTATACAAGTGACTATATAAAATTAACAAAAAAATTTGCGATATGAAAATACTATTATACAAAAAAATCTATAAGAAAAACTGTTTCTTAAAGAAAAATGTGTTATACACTCACTGTTTATTTTCAGAACTAAAACTGTTATACAATTTTTTTTTATGAAAAAAAACTATTATACAAACAAATGTTTAAAGTTGAAAATTGTTATGCAAGTGATTATTAAAGACATTGAAATAATTTGTCGATGAAAAAAACTGTTATACAAAAAAAAAATGTTCTACATGAAGAACTGTTATACACTAATTTCTCCAATAAAAAAAAGTGTTCTAAAACAAACTCTATTTAAGAAAATGTGTTGTTCATAATGAAAACTGTTATACAACACGTTTCCAATTAAAGAACTGTTATACTACTAATATTCATTAAAGAATTCTGTTATACAATATATATATATATATATATATACATATATATTTATTGAACAATACGTTGTCATACATATACAACTGTTATACAAACTGTTATGTTTACATATAACTGTTATACAATAAATTTCCAAAGTTAAAAACTGTTATACAAATAACTATTTTAACGTTGAAACACTTATATAAGAAATGTTCTATGAGAACAACTGTTATACAGCAATTTTTACACAATAAAATCTGTTATACCAGTAATTAATTAAAAATTTAAATTGTTATACTCGAAATTTTCGATGACGAAAGACTGTAATACAAATATTTATTTGTAAATATAACTATTATACAACAAATTTTTCAGATTAAAAACTGTTATACAAGTAATTATTTCAAAGTAGAAACTGTTATATACCAAATTTTGAATGGGAAAAACTGTTATACAATCATTTTTTCAAGTAAAAACTGTTATACAAATAAATAATACAAATTTAAAACTGTTATACTTCACTGTTACTGTTATACAAATAAATAATACAAATTTAAAACTGTTATACTCCACCTTTTTGATGAGGAGAACTCTTATACAACAAATTTTTGAAGGTTAAAAACTGTTATACAAGTAAATATTTCAATGAACAAACTGTTATATGGCAAATTTTGAACGAGACAAACTTTTATACAACAATTGTTTCAGGTTAAAAACTGTTATACAAATAATTAATTGAAGTTAAAACTGTTATACTGAAAATTTTCGATGAGGAAAACTATTATACACCAAATTTTCGATACAAAAAACTGTTATACTTTTAATTTTGTATGAGGAAAACTGTTATACAATATATTTTTTCCATAACAAAAACTGTTATACAACAAAATTTGTTTAAGAAAAACTCTTATACAGCAAATTATCTATAAGAAAAACTGTTATATAACTCCTGTTCCAAGAAAAAAACTGTTATATTAAAATTTTCTTCTAAGAAAAACTGTTATACTATCATTTTATTTAAAGAAAAACTGTTATACTATAATTTTATTCCAAAATTAAAACTGTAATTCAATGTTAGAACTGTTATACTGCAAATTTTCGATAAAAAAACTGTTATACTCCTAATTTTTGATGAGAAAAAAATGTTATACTGTTATATTAAATTTTTCTTCTAAGAAAAACTGTTATACTATAATCCATTTTTTTATGAAAAACTGTTATACAAAACATGTTACACATATTTTATGTAAAACTGTTATACAAAAATCTAAATGTAAAATGCCTATATAACAAAATTGCTCTAAACAAAACTGTTATACTATATCTTTTATAATATTTTTTAAAAGAAAAAAAAACTGTTATACACAAATTATCTCCAAAAAACATCTGTTATAATATCATTTTTCTTTAAGAAAAACTGTTATACTATAATTAGTAACACAACGTTTCATATAAAAAAAAAACTGTTATACGACAATTTTTAAAATTGTTTACAACAAATGGTATGTGAGAATATCTGTTATACAGGAAATGTTGTCTAAGAAAAAAACAAATCTATTATACTGCCTGTTATACAGTACATTTTCTCTAAAAAAAAACTCTTATACTGCATATTTTTATAAGAACAACTCTTAAGAAAAAAACCAAAACTCTTATACTACATGTTTTGCAAAATATATTTTTAAACGCTATTTGTTTCTATGCTTTTAATTTGTATAACAGTTTCATTTCCTAGATTTTTTTCGAAGAAATTTTAAAATCCTGGTTTATCTTCCTAAACCCTTAAATTTGTCCACCTTCTTCCTCCCACCTCCTCTTTCTTGGTCCCACATGATTAACTGTGTGTTTTGCTTCTTTCAACCCATGATGATTAGGGCGACAGACCTCACTCACCGGAGGTCAACTATCAAAATCTCAGATTTCACCTTAAACATTTTACAGTATTTTAATTTGAACTATCTTTTTGGCCTGGCTGGTTGGTTGGCTGGCTGCCTGTCTCTCTGACAACAAACAAACACACACACATACACACTTGACCCCCATTGACATGCTGATGACGATGTGCTGATGTTGGTTGGCTCTGTTGTTGGCCTAGGATGCCATGGATATGGACAAGAAGAAGAACCAAAAACTAAAAGAGTTGAACAATTTTTCCTTCTCTGTGACTTCAACAACATATTTTGCCGTTTAGTGTGTGTGTGTGTGCGAAATTTTGTATCCTGTGATGTCCTTTTGTCTATGAGGAAAATATTATGTGTTGGTTGAAGGGGTTATGGGAAGGCGACGGAGCTGAAGATTTACATATTGTTGCGGTAAATGTGCCATGTTGGCATTACAACAAAAATAATAAAAAAAACGAACAAGAAAAGAAAAAAGGATGCATACTCTCTACTCTCATCCTACTGCCTCAACTCCTCCCCCTACGTCAGGGATATACATACTCCCTCACATTTTTTGGTAATTATGAAATTTGAGCGGGGAATTTTCTCTTCCCACTGCAAAAAAACTATCTTTGTTTTCTTAGCCCACACGACTCTCACACGTACGAGAGACGACCACACTCTCATGCACACCAACACTCTCAAAGAGAGTATAACGGGTTCTCCTCTATGCAAAACAGAGCCAGCCAGCAAAATAATTGTTGTAGCGCCGGAAACTGCCTAGAGTGAAGCAACAGAGTGCAGTGCAGTGCATCCATATGTGTGTATTTATGTATGTGCGGACTAGGACCCAATTTTTGGCAGGCATTTGCATGCTCCCAAAAAAATTTAACTCCGCTTCAATAGCTGTTGTTTTTTCTGCCTCATGTTGATAGATACTATCAGCAACACAGACAAAGTTCAAAAATTATTCAATATACCCTTACAAAGGTGTTGGGGGGCCAATGGGAAAAATTTGGGAGAGAGAGAGAGAGTGAGTGTGTGATAAAGAGAGTGAGTGTGTGAGAAGTCATAATATTGTTTTCATTATTGAATATTTTTTGCAATTCACTTTTTGAATGACATTGGCCAAAAACATCAGCTCAGAGAGAAATCAAATTTTTGGGGGGCAATTGATGTAAGTTTGGAAACATTTTTTGGAGATACATAGGGCAGAGTTACCATGGCCTATGAAAAGTGTTATACGAAATATATTTTACTAATTTTATATAAATAAAACGGGAAAAAATCTACAAAAAACAAATTTTATACAAAAAAAAAAAAATTAAATAAATAAATAAAATAAAACTCTTATACCATACACTAAATATTAGAAAATGTGTTATACAGTATTTTTTCCATAATGAAAACTGTTATACCAGACACTAAATATAACACAATGTAGCAAACAATAATTTCTTTTAAATTCAAACTGTTATAAAATATTTATTTGATAATTTGAAAACTGTTATACCACCATGGATCTTTAAAGAAATCTGTTATACTATCTCTAATGCAAAAAAAAAACGATTTATAAGAAATATCTCATAGAAAAAAAAACTCCACTTCCACTTTTATATGAAAAAACTCTTATACAAAAAAGTTTTCTGTAATAAACTGTTATACCATTGATTTTACTTGAGAAAATCTGTTATACAAAACAGATACAACTTTTCAGATACAATTCCTCTTCCACTATATATATGAAAAAACTGTTATACAAAAAAGTTCTCTGTAATAAACTGTTATACCATTGATTTTTCTTGAGAAAATCTATTATACTAGAAACAGTTATAAAAAAAATGTTCTCTGCGAAAATAAACTATTATACAGATTTTTTCCACAAACAAAAGAATTAAGATCTACGAAAAACTGTTATACAACAGAAAACAGTTATACAAAAATTGTTCTTCATAAAGAACTGTTATACAATATTTTTTATACAAAAGACTTAAGATCTACGAAAAACTGATATACAACAGAAAACTGTTATACAAAATTGTTCTTCATAAAGAACTGTTATACAATATTTTTTTTTTTCTACGAAACTGATATCTGTTATACAAAATTGTTTTTCATAAAGAACTGTTATACAATATTTTTTTCTACGAAAATCTTTTACAAAATTGCAACTTCATAAAAAAAACTGTTATACAACAATGAAAAACTGTTATACAACAATAATTGTCAATGGAAAGCCCTTATACTAAGTATTTTCTAGACGATAAACTAGTATACACAATTTTTTCTTAACGAAAAACTATTATACAACAATGAATAACTGTTATACAACAATATTTAACTATGAAAACTCTTATACTAAGTATTTCTGTACGAAGAGTTGTTATACAATAATTTTTCTCTGCGAAAAAAAAACTGTTATACAAAAAGCTTTTTGCATAAAAAACTGTTATACAACAATAATTATGTATGAAGAGCTTTTCATACATAATTATTGTTGTATAACAGTAAGTTTTATCTGGACGAAAACCTATTATGCACTAATTTTTTCTGCGAAGAACTGTTATACAAAAATTGTTTTCTTTAAAAAACTGTTATACAACAATATTTATCTATGAGAAGCTCTTATACTAAATATTCTCAGGACGAAAAACTATTATACACGTTTTTTTCTTTACGAAACACTCTTATACAAAAATGTATCTTCACAAAAAACTATTATACAACAATGAAAAACTGTTATACAACATATAATTTGTCTATGAATAACACTTACACTAGGTATTGTCTGGACGGAAGACTGTTCTAAAATAATTTTTCTTTACAAAAATGTGTTATACAAAAATTGTTCTTCATGAAAAACTGTTATACAACAAATTTTTTCTAAGAAAAACTGTTATTTACAATTTTTTTTTTTTTTTTTGGAAAACACTTATACAGCAAATTTTCTCAATGAAAACTGTAATACAAAAAAATTTTTATACGAAAAACTGTTATACAAGAACTTTTTCTATATTAAAAATTGTTATACAACAACTTTTCTCTACTGTTATACAAAAAGTTGTTTTTGTGAAAAACTGTTAAACAACAAATTTCGTCTTTGAAAAACTCTTATACAGCAAATTTTCTCCATGAAAAACTATTATACAACAAATGTTCACTATGGAGAACTGTTATAATAACGAATTATATATTTCTATATGAAAAGCTGTTATACAGGAAATTTTCTCAATGAATGAAAACTGTTATACAACAAATTTTCTATATAAAAAACGAAAAACTGTTTTTCGTTGAGAAATTTTGCTGTATAACAGTTTTCCTTTAATAAAATTAGTTTTACAAAAATTTTCAGATATAGATATAGAAATTGTTGTATAACAGTTTTTCATATAGAAAAAATAAAAGTTTTATACGAGAAAAAAACAGCTTTTCATATAGAAATATGGAAAAGTGTTATACAGGAAACTTTCTCAATGAAAAATAGTTATACAACAATGTTTTTTACTTTTTCTCCATGAAAAAACTCTAATACTCTTATAATTTCTGAACGAAAATCTGTTATACAATCCTTTTTCCTCACATAATAACTGTTATACAATAATTTTTCTTCACGAAAAACTGAAAAACAAAAACTTTTTCTCCATGAATAATGTAATTTAATTGTTCAATTGTTCTCTATTGAAAACTGTTATACATCAATTTGTTTTCTATTTGTCTTCGTGAATAACTCTTATACTAAATATATTCTTTACGAAAGTCTGCCATACAAAATTTTTTCTCAATGAAAAACTGTTATACAACTATTTTTCTCCAAGAAAAACTGTTATACAACAATTTTTCACCATGAAAAACAGTTATACCACAAATTTTTTTCAATGGAAAACTGTTATACAACTATTTTTTCTCCAAGATAAACCGTTATACAATCATTTTTCTCCAAGAAAAACTGTTCTACAAAAATTTTTCCTCCATGAAAAACTATTATACAACTATTTTTCTCCAAGAAAAACTTTTATACAACCATTTTTCTCCAAGAAAAACTGTTATACAATCATGTTTTCTCAATGGAAAAACTGTTATACAATTATTTTTCTCCAAGAAAAACTGTTATACCACAATTTTTCTCCATGGAAAACTGTTATACAACTATTTTTTTCCATGGAAACTGTTATACAACTATTTTTCTCCAAGAAAAACTGTTATACAATCATGTTTTCTCAATGGAAAAACTGTTATACAATTATTTTTCTCCAAGAAAAACTGTTATACAACAATTTTTCTCCATGGAAAACTGTTATACAACTATTTTTCTCCAAGAAAAACTGTTATACAACCATTTTTCTCCAAGAAAAACTGTTATACAATCATGTTTTCTCAATGAAAAACTGTTATACAATTATTTTTCTCCAAGAAAAACTGTTATACAACAATTTTTCTCCATGGAAAACTGTTATACAACTATTTTTTTCCATGGAAACTGTTATACAACCATTTTTTTTCTCCATGAAAAACCAATTTTCTTCCTAAAAACTATTTTCTACAAAAAAAACTCTTATACAATATGATGCTCTTTAGCAAAAAAGTTATCTTATACAAAATTTTTCTCTCTCAAACTATGCTATGCAACTAAATAATTAAGAGACAAATAATTATAGTTTATTATGAATATTCTTAGTGACAATCTAAATAATATGGCAACCCTTAATACTTCAAAGCAGATTTCCTTCCTCCCAAAAATAAAAAAAAAAACTTTGAAAGCAAAACCTAAATCCAAAAAGAAAATCCCATATAATAACATATTGAAGTAATTACATGCCATGCCAAACTAAGACGCCCTTTCCTAAATGCATTCAACCCTCCCACCAAAAATTCAACACTTGGCCCTTTTGAAAAAAAATCTAAAAAAGAGGGTCTTTCCACCCCGCAATCACATTTAGAGTAGTAAGCCACAAAGAAAAAAGGAAAGGAAATTGTAAGCCAAATTATAAAATATTTAAAAATATTTAACAACCAACCTCCCCTTCCATCTGCTTCTACATCCTCATCATCACGCGGAAAGTCACCCTCCGTCATTAACACCAAAAAGGAAAGCAACAAAGAACAGTTGTGCGCGTTTCCACTAATTGAGTACTCAATGAGCCATTTAATTATTAAGTATCAAAAACATGGAACACATAGCGACCTACCTAACCCCCACCCTCCCTCCTTCTCGACTTAGCTCACTCCACCCCTTGGGTTCCTCTGAAAGCCCTCTTAATATTTTGACAAATTTGTTTTCTTCTGAAAAGTAGCTTTATCAAATGCCGAAGAGGTCGGGTTGTTGTGTTAATTGTCTTTAGGGGAGGGCGAGAGCGCGGGCCAGTCAATGGTGGTTAAAATCTAATTTGCCGCCTTTGGCTTGTTGTTATTGCCGTTGTTGGTCAGGAATATTAATTATCCTTTCATTTAGTGAATGGTGAAACAGCAGGACATGCCACATAACATGGTTGGTCATCATAAACAATTTCTTAATTGGAATATGGATGGAAGGACAAACGGACGGACGTTGGGTCCGGAATTGTGGAAGGTGTTGTTTGACGCATTCAGAACAAATTTTCCTAAGAGCCACCCTTTGAAGGGTAATGGGCGTCCAGCAGTAAATTTAAATAAAACTGTCACATTATACAAAAATTTTATGGCAGGGGAACAGGGATAGAAAGTGAATGAGATCCGTAAACTGTCAACCTTATGGCACTTATCAAAATGCCTAGCACTCACACAAAGACACACACAAACACTTTCCTCTATTACCAAAAACGTAAACATGTGGTAAATATGACAGACACTAGACTTTGTGTAACAAAATAAATCACAAATTCATAAAGCAGGACCAAATCCACCACACACACAGACACACTCACCACCTCAGCCCACCCCATTCTCACCACTTCACCCCACCCCATTCTCACCACCTCAGCCCACCCCATTCCATATCCTTTGCCCTCATTTAAATAACAAAACTACAGACGACCACAAATACCACCCCTATTCGTAGATCTATTCTCATTGCCTTGTCGTCCTTTTTTCAAAGGCGATTTAAGGATATGGTTATTGTTTAACACATATCTCTGAGTTGTCATCATAAAAGTCGAAAGCGTATCAATGAAATTACAAAAGGATTTGAATTGGATTGAAAAAAAAAAAACAAATTACGTAAAGGGATGGAGGAGGGTGAAATTTGAGACACAGGCAGGCAGGCAGGATTTACATAAGGAAACACCTAAAGGATATTGAAGGGATAAATGTCGGATTTTGAAGTAGCATTCGAGGGGAAAGAAGTATGAAAAAAATACCTTGCCCTGAAAAAAAATTCTAAAAGAGTCGCCTAAAAGTATGCACCACAAAATAAAATTGTATTTGTATATCTTAGAAAGCCCCTCGAAGTAGCCCTCCTTCTACTCATTAGGTATGAGTTCATATTTTAAATCCCTTCTTTAATTTTATAGATATTCCTGAAAACACCGCCTAAAAGTAGGCACCACAAAATAAAAATTTTATTTTTATATCTTAGAAAGGCCAGCGAAGTAGGCTTCTTTCTACTCATTAGGTGTGTGAGCTTATATTTTAAACCCGTTCTTTAATTTTAAATATATTCTTGAAAACATCGCCTAAAAGTATGCACCACAAAATAAAAAATTAATTTTTATATTCAGCGAAGTAGCCTTCTTTCTACTCATGAGGTGTGAGCTTATATTTTTAACCCGTTCTTTAATTTTAAATATATTCTTAAAAACATCGCCTAAAAGTATGCACTACAAAATTAAATTAATATTTTTTATAAAAAATTAAAAGAAAATTCATAAAAAAATTCAACATCATTCAAAACGAGTATTAAAAGTAAGAGGGGGAAAAGTAACAGAATTTCTTTGTTCTAAGAAAAAAAAAATTGCCTAAAAGTATGCACCACAAAATAAAATTGTATTTTTTAAATCTAAGACAGGTCTCAGAAGTATGCACCACAAAATAAGTTTAT
This sequence comes from Musca vetustissima, assembly GCF_032173495.1. Classification (NCBI taxonomy): domain Eukaryota; kingdom Metazoa; phylum Arthropoda; class Insecta; order Diptera; family Muscidae; genus Musca; species Musca vetustissima. The sequence continues at coordinate 28,826 of NW_026879410.1, forward strand.
ATTTTTCATTTAAAAATTAAAGAAGATTCATAAAAGTAAGTAACAGCATTTCTTGGTTCTGTAAAAAAATGCCTAAAAGTATGTACCACGAAATAAAAATATGTTTATATAAGAAATTAAAAGATAATTCTTAAAAAAAATTCAACCTCATTGAAAACGAGTATAAGAATTAAGGGTAACAGAATTTCTTTGTTCTAAGAAAAAAATTACCTAAAAATATGCACCACAAAATAAAATTCTATTTTTAAATCTTAGAATGGCCTCAGAAGTAGGCTTCTGGCCTACGAGCTAAGAATTAGTTTATATTTTAAAACGAGATTTTTTGTAACTCTAAAAAGGTTCTAGAAAATGCCGACTAAAAATATGCACCACCATAAAAATAAATGTCCCCCTAAAAGTATGCACCATTTCTTAAAACATAAAATTAACATCTAAAATTTAGAAGAGTATGAAAGGAAAGAAACTCATATTAGGTTTCAACTACAAATATGTAAATAAAATGTAAACGGATCAACATTTTGAGGCGCCTAAAAGTATGCACTTTATTTCAAATATTCGGTATTTTCAAGGTTTTTTGACACATTTTCAACCAAATTGGCTGTAATTTGATATTTTTGGTTCTATAGGGGAAGAAAATCTCCGATGTAAAAATTATCAATATTGATTCACTTTTGCGGGGTAGCCCCCATATACGATACCTCTCGATATTCGGTATAGTGGATTGTTTGGGCACGATTTTTCAAAAGAACTCACTTGCAAATTGGTATTTTGCCTTTTCTCAGGGTAGAAAATCATTTTACCAAAAAATACCAATATTGATCCACTTTTTTAGGGTAGCCCCTATATAAAGTTACCCTCCCAAAAATCGATATTTTTAAAATATTGGACACTTTTTCAACCAAATTGGTGGAAATTTCATATTTTGGGTTCTCATTGGGTAGAAAATTTCTTTACGTAAAAATTATTAAAATTGGTCCAAGTTTCAGAGTAGTTCTCATTTAACGATATCCTCCTATTTTCGGTATGTTGGGGATTTTGGACACGTTTTACAAATGAATTGGCTGAAATTTGGTATTTTGGGTTATTCTTGGATGGGAAATCTTCCTAATAAAAATTATGAATATTGGTTAACTTTTTAGGGTAGTACCCATATATAATGGTACACCCCCAATATTCGGTATTTTGAGGAGTCTGAGCACGTTTTTCAAGCAAATTGGCTAAAATTTGGTATTTTGAGTTCGCATTGGATAGAAAATTTCCTTACGAAAAAGTATTAAATTTGGTCCAAGTTTCAGGATAGCCCCCTTATAACGATATCCTCCAATTTTCGATATTTTGATGATTTTTGGGCACAATTTTCAACCAACTTGGCTGTAATTTGGTATTTTGGGTTCTCATTGGCTAGAAAATCAACCTACCAAAAATTATCAGTATTGATCTATTTTTATGTGTGGCTCCCATGTAAAGGTAACATCCAAAATTCGTTATTTTGGAGATCTTCGACAGAGTTTTCAGTCGAATTGGCTGTAATCCGGTATTTTGGGTTCTCATGAGGTAGGGAATTTCTGTATCAAAAATTATTAGTATTGGTCCACTTTTTAGGGTAGCCCCCATGTAAGGGTGCCTCAAAAATTTCTATATTTTGGGAGCTTGGACAATGTTTTCAGCCGAATTGGTTGTAATGTGGTATTTTGGGTTCGCATTAGGTCGAAAATCTCCCTGCCAAAAATGATCAGTATTGACCTATTTTTTAGGGTAGACCCCATATAAAGGTACCCCTAAATATTCGATATTTTGAGGATTTTGCACAAGATTTTCTCCCGAATTGGCTGTAATTTGGTATTTTGGATTCTAATAGGGTAATAAATTTTCCTACCAAAAATTATCAATATAGGTTCACTTTTGAGGGTAGCCCCCATAAAGGGTACCCCTAAATATTCGATATTTTGAAGTTTTGGGGCACGTCCATCGACCGAATTTGCTGTAATTTGGTATTTTAGGTTCTCTAGGTGTAGAAAATCTTCCAACAGAAAATTATCAATATTGGCTCATTTTTGAGGATAGCCCCCATATAAGGATACCTCTAAAATTTCGATATTTTGAGGTTTTTGGACAAGAATTTTGTCCGAATTGGCTGTAATTTGGTTATTTGGATTCTCTAGGGGTAGCAAATCTTCCTACCAAAAATTATCAATATTGGTTCACTTTTGAGGGTAGCTCCCATATAGGGGAATCTCTAAAATTTCGATATTTTGGGGAGTTTGGGCACATTTTTCAAACGAATTGCCTGTAATTTGGTATTATTGGATTCTCATAGGGTAGAAAATCTTCCAACCGAAAATGATCTATATTGGTCCATTTTTGAGGATAGACCCCATATAAGGGTACCTCTAAAATTTCGATATTTTGGCGAGTTTGGGCAGATTTTTCAAACGAATTGCTTGCATCGTGGTATTTTGGATTCTCATTGGGTAGCAAATCTTACTACCAAAAATTATCGAAATAGGTTCACTTTTTAGGGTAGCTACCATATAAGGGTACCTCTAAAATGTCGATATTTTGGGGAGTTTTGGCACATTTTTCAAACGAATTGTCTGCAATTTGGTATTTTTGTTCTCATTGATTGGCAAATGTTGCTACGAAAATGTATTAAGATTGACCCAAATTTCTGGGTAGATCCCATATAAGTGGACCCTCAATATTCGATTTTTTTCTGAGGATTTTGTGTAAATTTTTCAAAAGAATTGTTTGAAAACTTTTATTTTGAATTGTTATTGGCTAGCAAATCGTCTTACAAAAATTTATTAATAATGGCGCAAAATTTCAGGATAGACCCCATACAACGGTACCTCCTAATTTTCGGTATATTCGGTATTTTGGTCACGCTTTTGTTGCCTCGATGTGTTAATACTAAAAAATTATTTTTTCATTTTAATTCCCAAAAAAGGTCTTTAAAATTATTTTTTTATAATAATTGAAATTTATTATGAATTTGCCTAAAAGTATGCACCATTTTTTTAATATACAATTCTCCCAAAAAGTAGTTTCAATTTGTAATTATGAATAATTCATAGCAAAAAAAAAAAAATAATGCCTGGGAAATTTTGTGTATTTCTATGATTTAAATATTATGAGCGCCTAAATGTATGCACCATTTTTTATAAACAAAATAAAATTCTCCCAAAAAAGTAGTCTATATTTGTAATTACAAATAATTCATAGCAAAAAAATAATGCCATGGAAATTTTGTGTATTTCTACGATTTAAATATTATGAGCGCCTAAATTTATGCACCATTTTTTTATTTTATTTCCTATACCAAAATATGTTCACAAATTCCATACAAATAACCAACTCTGCATACCTTTAGAAACTGATCGTACATTTAGGAGAGGTATCGAGAACATTCTCTCTCTTTTCCTTGTTACCTCTCTCTCTCTCTATTTCAATCTTTGGAAATAATATTTCCTATCCTTCAGTAAATCTCTCCCATAAAACATTTTATGTTTAATTATTCTCCTGCGCCTAAATGTATGCCATTGTTTTTATTGAAAATTGTAAAGAGCTCAGCTGACACTCAGCTGTTTATAAAATGCAGTCATGTGAGTGTGTGGTTGTGTCTATGTCTCTGAGGGTGTGTGAATGTGTGTGATGAGTTATCATAAAAATCCTTTTTCGTTTACTTTTCAAAAGGAAGAGGAGAGGGAAGGGGAGGGGAGGAGAGGGGGGAGTGGTAATGAAAAGTTGACAGTAATTTTCAACTAATACATATTTAAATTTTCTGCGCCAAAATCAACAAGACGACGACTACGAGAAGAGACCTCAACGAGAGATTGAGAGAGAGGGGAATATTTACCATGAGAGTTTGAAGGGAGAGGAAAAACGGTAAAATCAACATGCAAATAAACTGCAAACATGACAAAGTAAATATAAATAAACAAAATACTACAAACAAATATATAAATATAAACACTCAGTGGTGCACACACATCACACACACACTCACACACACATGTACACTCTGCTCATGAAGTCCTTTGTAAATAAAAATCTGCTAAAAGTTTGCTGAGAAGACGGAGGAGAAGTAGATGAAGAGGAACAAAAAGTTCAAGAAAATGACAGCCACTGAGGCATTGCATGATGTGTGTGAGTATGTGTATGTGTGTGTGAATATTCTTCTATACAAACAAAACCATTCAAGGCAACCAACCAACCAACTGAAGATCTACTTGAGGCCTTCTCAGGCAAAGTAGTGGAGAGTGTGTCTGTGTGTGCGTGTGAAGGATATAAAAATCCAAATTTAAAGATGTTAAAGATTAAGAAGAAGCCAACACAAACACAGACACACACACACCCGAGATAAACACTCTAACACACATATACACACACGTGTAGTATATGTGTTTAGCACATGTTGTTAGGTAAACCTTCTATCTATTATTGACTTGTCTTTGGGGAATAATTCGACAAGGTAAGGGGTTACTGAAGAAGGGAAGAAGTTGAAGGAGGAAAGGGGAGGGGGGATTGGCTAGGAAAACAGTTTTGGGAACTAACCAACCTATAAAATAAATATGTTGCCAAAAAGCATAAAACATTTATTTGGGGATTGTGGCAGAGACAGAGTTACGACAAGGCAGAGAGATATTGGTTTTATGCGGGAGGGGGGTAAGAGGAAGGACAAGGGTTCTTCTTCTTTGGGGTTTTTAAAGTTAAACAATACACTTAACTTCAAGGCAACAAGGACGGACACTCAACAGAGAAAGAAAGGGTGGGTCGGACACAAGCACACACAGCAATCTCATATAAAAAAATTATAAATAAATAAAGAAAAACTTCGTAAAGTTCGGTCAGGACGAACTTCTTATACCCTTCAACATGAGGAAAATATTGAAAAATGTCTAAAATCGATGGGAAATTTTAAAAGGGGACTATGGGAATGGCATAGGTATAGCAAATTAGAGTCCATTTGATTGGAAAACGTGCTAAAATCCCCAAAATTCCGAAATTCGGAAGGTACCCTTGTATGGAGACCCTACTAAAAACGGGGCCGATTTTGATAATTTTTGGTAGGAAGATTCCCTACACCATGAGAACCCAAAATACCGAATTGCAGCAAATTCGGTTAAATACTCTGTTCAAGATCCCCAAAATATCGAAATTTGGAGATACCCTCATATGGAGGCCACCCCAAAAAACTGGACCAATATTGATAATTTTTGTAAGGAAGATTTTCTACCCAATGAGAACCCAAAATACCGAATTACAGCCAATTCGGTTGAAAACTCTATCCAAGATCCCAAAAATATCGAAATTTTGAGGTACCCTTACATGGGAACTACCCTTAAAAGTGGATCAATATTCATAATTTTTGGTAGGAGAATTGTCTACCCAATAACAACCCAAAATACCAAATTACAGCCAATTCGGTTGAATAGAGTGCTCAAGCTCCCCTAAATATCGACATTTGTGAGGTACACTTACACGAGGGCTACCCTTAAAAGTGGAACAATATTCATAATTTTTGGTAGGAAGATTGCCTACCCAAATATAACCCAAAATACCGAAACACAGCAATTTCGATTGAAAACTCTGTCCAAGCTCCCTAAAATATCGAAATTTGAGGGGTACCCTTACATGGGAACTACCCTTAAAAGTGGATCAATATTCATAATTTTTGGTAAGAGAATTTCCTACTCAATAAGAACCCAAAATACCGACTTACAGCCAATTCGGTTGCAAACTCTATCCAAGCTCCCCAAAATATCGAAATTTGTGAGGTACCCTTATATGGGGACTATACTTAAAAGTAGACCAATACTAATAATTTTTGGTAGGAAGATTACCAACCCAAAGAGAACCTAAAATACCGAAACACTGCCATTTCGATTGAAAACTCTGTCCAAGATCCCCAAAATATCGAAATTTTGAGGTACCCTTACATGGGGTCTAGCCTAAAAAGTAGATCAATATTAATAATTTTTGGCAGGGAGATTTTCCACCTAATTCGGACCCAAAATACCGAATTACAGCAAATTCAATTGAAAAGAAATGCCCAAGCTTCCCAAAATATCGAAATTTGTGAGGTACCCTTATATGGGGACTACCCTTAAAAGTGGATTAATATTCACAATTTTTGGTGTGGAGATTATCTACCCAATGAGAACCCAAAATAGCGAATTACAGCCAATTCGGTTGCAAACTCTATCCAAGCTCCCCAAAATATCGAAATTTGGAGGTAACCTTACATGGGGGCTACCCTTAAAAGTGGATCAATACTTATAATTTTTGTCGGGGAGATTTTCCACCTAATTCGAACCCAAAGTACCGAATTACAGCCAGTTCGGTTGAAACCCCTTTCCAAGATCCCCAAAATATCGAAATTTGTGGGGTACCCTTATATGGGGTCTACCCTAAAAAGTAGACCAATATTGATAATTTTTTATAGGGAGGTTTCTGACCATATGCGATCCCAAAATACCAAATTATAGCCAATTTGGTTGAAAAATCTGTCCAAGATCCTTCAAAATAGCGTATTTGAGAAGAACCCTTGTAAGTGGGCTACCCTAAAACGTGAACCAATACTAACAATTTTTGGTATAGAAAATTCCTACCTCGTGAGAACCCGAAATACCAAATTACAGCCAATTCGCTTAAAAAACGTATCCAATATTCGGAATATTTGAGGGCACCGCTATATGGGGCCTACCCTTAAAAGTTGATCAAAGTTGATAATTTTTGGTAGGGAGATTTTCGATCCTATGCGGACACAAAATACCAAATTACAGCCAATTCGATTGAAAAAAGAGCTCAAGCTCCCCAAAATACCGAATTTTCGAAGGTACCTTTATATGGGGGCTACTCTAAAAAGTAGACCAATATTGATAATTTTTTGTAGGGACATTTCCTATCGAATCAGAACCTAAACTACCGGATTACAGCCAATTCTGTTGAAAACTCTATCCAAGATCCTCAAAGTACCGAATTTTGGAAGGTACCTTTGTATGGGTGCTACCCAAAAAAAATAGCTATATACAGGTAATTTTTGGTAGGTTGATTTTCTACCCACTGCGAACCCTAAATACCAATCTACAGCCAATTCGGTTGAAAACCCCTAACCAAACTCCTCTAAATACTGAATATTGGAGGGTATCGGTATTTGGGAGCTATGCCCAATCCTTAACCGATATGTTCCCATTTCCAATCCCAGATATCCTAGAAGTAGTAGTAATATATGTGCAAAATTTCAAAGCCCTATCTTAAGTATAACGGGCTCTATCTACCATATGGTGTAGGGTATATTGAAGGTCGGGGTGAGAGCACTGCAGGGTAGAGTTTGCTGAAAATGTTGTTGCTGTTATTCAAAATATGGCCTTATAATACCCCAAAAAGTTAAGCATCAGCCAAACAATTCAGGCATTTAAGTAAACAATATGCAGGATGGTAGAACAACTTAACATCGATTCGTATTCATGATGATACACAATAGATTCCTGACTAAACCCAATAGAGTCTCCCCGTGCCCCTGTCAGCCAACCGACCTACCAAGCGCCATAGGACATGGAAAATCAACATCATCATCATCATTGGTAGGTAGGTAGTAGTGCTACAAGGAATGTTATGCGTGATATTTATGCGAAAAACAATCTTAGCCAGGCAAATCGACACCATCCAGACCACGACAACCACCACTACAACCCTCTACCATCATCATCTCATCCTCCTCTAATAGTCATGAGACGACTACCAACATCATTATCCATGGCTAAAGCCGGAAGTAAAGAACAAAAGGTACAAGGTAGCCAGCGATTTCTATTGAAGCGATACTTTTTGCCTTTACTGTACACCTCCTCCTCCTCCTGCCTGATTCTTGTCATTATTGGACATATTGAACACTGCTGTTTAACACAAATAGAGATTAGGTCGCATCATAGCGGAATAAATGAAAAAAGTACAACAACAAAATCACAAAGTATGATAATATTGGCCAGGATAACAATGGCATTGCAAAATAAGTGGGAAATCTATTGAGGGGATGAGAGGGGGAAAGCTGGAGGGCGAGAGTGAGGATACAGTGGCAAATGCTAGATAAGAATTTAGAGGACAATTGATTGATAAGTTATTTACCGAAGCAGGGATAATTTATGCAGCACACGACGAGAATATTTATTTTTTCAACACACGAGGAATATTTTTTCACCACTGGAGTAATATTTAAAAATAAATTCACCACCTTCGAAAAAAATATATTTTCCAATGAAAATATAAATAAACACCACAGTATGATTTATATTCAACGCAACAACACATTTTTATCATTTAAAAAATATTATAAAAAATTAAAAAAATATTCACCACATTGAAAGTTTTCAAAAAAAATTCACCACTGTGAAATAAATTTCCCTTTTGTTAAGATCATTAAATATTCATCCAAAATAGCTAAAAAATATGTAAATAAATTAAAAAATATATATTCACCACTTGGATAAATGCAAAAAATTTATTCACCACACTCAAAAAATTATTTTTTATCTCAGATATAATTTATATACACCCTATTTTAAAATGTATTCACCACAACTAAAAAACCAATTCACCACACCCAACAATATATTTTCAATGATGGAAAAATAATTAAAATTCAAGAAAATTTGATTTAAATCAGGAAAAAGGACACACAATAGTGACAAATTAATACACCACATTGCTAAATTTATTCACCACAGAATGGAAAATTGTTTTCACCACACTATAAAAATTATTCACCAGTCTAAAATTTTCAGCTGAAAATAAATGTGTGGACCTAAAAATATATTCAACACGAGAAAAATGTATGTTACCTTCGTTAAAAAATTATTCACCACTTAGGGGAAAATTCTCACAATAGTGAAATTCTATTCACCAGACAAAAAAAATTAACTCAACATCTTAAAAATATCGTTTACACAGAAAAAAGTAAAAATAATAAATTTATAAGAGTTAAAAATTTCACCACAGAGAAAAATATATTCACCACACTATAAAATAATTATTCGCCAGTCTAAAATTGTCAGCTGAAAATAAATATATAGCACAAAAAAATTTTCAACGTGTCAAAAATGTTTGTTACTTCCTAAAAAATGTTCACCACTGAGGTGAATATACCCACAGCTGTGTAATTATATTCACCAGACAAAAAAAATAAATTCACCACTTAAAAAATATCTCGAATACAGTAAAAAATATTTATCACATTTAAAAAATATATTCACCACTGTGATAATATATTCACCACAGGCGAAAAATTTATCCAAAAGCGTTAAAAATATCGTCAATCCAGAAAAAAAGTAAAAAAAAAATATTTACAAGAGTTAAAAAAATTCACCACATTAAAAAATTTATTCACCACACTCTAAAAACTATTCACCAGTCTAAAATTTTCAGCTGAAAATAAATGTATTTAAAAAAATATGTTCACCACAGAGGATAATATATTCACCACTGTGAAAATATATTCACCACGCGCGAAAAATATATGCAAAAGCCTCAAAAATATCGTCAATCCAGAAAAAAGTATAAAAAAATGAATTTATAAGAATTAAAAAATTCCACCACTGTGAAAAACGTATTCACCACACTATAAAAACTATTCACCAGTCTAAAATTTTCAGCTGAAAAAAATGTATGGACGTAAAAAAATATTCAACAAGAGCAAAATGTGTGTTACCTTCGTAAAAAATATTCACCACTTAGGGGAACATTCTCACAACAGTGAAATTGTTTTCACCAAACAAAAAAATAGATTCAACACATTAAAAATATCATCAATAAAATATAAATTATTTACCACCACTGCGAAAAAATATTCACCACAGACGAAAAACATGAAATGAATATGTATTTACCACATTTGAAATTCTAACGTGAAAAAACTATTCACCACACTGGATGCAAATGCCATAGTGGTGTATAGTTTATTCAGCATATTACAGAAAAATATTGTAAATCCGAGAAAAAAATTATTTACAAGAGTTTACAAAATTCACCACAGAGATATATTCACCACACTCTAAAAATTATTCACCAGTCTAAAATTTTCAGCTGAAAATAAATGTATGGAAGTCAAAAAGTACTCAATGTGGGAAAAATGTGTGTTACCTTCGTAAAAAAATTATTCACCACTGTGGTGAATATACCTACAACAGTGAAATTGTTTGCACCTAATAACAAAACTAAATTCACCACCTTAAAAATATGGTAAATCCAGAAAAAAGTACCACATGAAAAAAAATATATTCACCACTGTGAAAATATATACACCACAAACGAAAAATATATGCAAAATCTGAAAATAAGTATCTTCCACATTTAAAAAATGTATTCACCTCAGTGAATAATATATTCACCACTGTGAAAATATATTCACCACACACGAAAAACCTTTCCAAAAGGTGTAAATACCTTTTGGAAACGTTTTTCGTGTGTGTGGTGAATATATTTTCACAGTGGTGAATAAATTATACTATTGTCATAGTAAGAAAATATTAACCACAAAATTTCACTATTTTTTATTCACAATTCCACTGTTCTGCTTCCATTCATCCTCTTCTCCTTCTAACCGCCACCACAATTCCCTATCGTTCCGTTTGTATGACTCCCTCCCTGCCTCAGGAGAATTTTCACATCGCGTTCATAAAATCCTCCTATACTAGGTACTGCTACCACCAGAGGACTATAACTACTACCTACCTTGTCCAAAAAAATCTGCTGTAGCCGTCTGTTGTGTACCACTTGTGTTCATTTACCACAAATTTACAACAATAATAATAACAACAACAAAAACAACAACTGAACTCAACTCGAAATACTGCATCTAAAGTGGAAAATAAACAGTAATTGGGGAGGAAGGGGATCGGGATGTATAGAAAGGGATATCCAAAGCCCATATACACACGGGGACTAAACTGTATAGTTCTCTCCTAAAGTGTTGTAGTTATACAAATATCCTGCAAACAAATACAGAGGCGGGTAAACACATCCACACACACACACACACAGACACTGTTATGGTTACCATCACCACCACAGCAAGAGGAGGCATCCTAAACAAGGCGAGCACACATACCGACACACTCCCATTGAATGAAAAAAGGCAGGATTTTATTTTGGCACAAATTAAAGATTGCCAAGGAGTTGAGAGAGAGGGGAGGTGAGGATCCTCCTCCCCTCCATTTTGTGTTGGTATGGATTCAACCAAAAATGCCACCAACCATGTTAATATGACGACAAATGTTCGCTTGACTGAAGCTATAAGTTTTGCCACAGGATCCCCCCTCACCAATGCAACACCACACACAGGCACGCACGCACACACACACACCAACACACATAGGATCAAGATCTGTGGATGTGGTGGCTCCACATCCACATCAAATGGAGCCATGAGCATCCAGCAGAAACAAAAAATCAACACACAGTCTCCACTGGGTTTGTGTGTGTGTGTGTGTACGTGTGCAAGTGTTAAACACATTGTGAATACAAGTGTGTGAGTGTGTGTGTGAATGAGAGTGTATGTGTGCGAAAAATTTTATTGTTGAATTGTACAGCAAAGCAAGGCCAGGACATGGGAGGCATGACAGAGGAGAGACGAACCTCGTTCGCTGGATGGTGACGAGAGTAGTCTCTGTGTGTGCGTGCGTGTGCGCCAAAAGTGTGGCAATAAGAAGGATAATATAACTGTAATGCGATAGAAATAACAACAATGGCCATGCTGCTGCAGCTCCTCTTGTCGGTAGTAGTTCTGCAGCAGTTGTTGTTGTTGTTGTGGCTGCTGTTATTGCTGCAAGCCACTAAAAATTGAAGAAGAAAAACGAAAACGAAAAAACACCACAACCATTTGAAAGCACACACAGAACCGCAGGCGACAAGAAGAACTCAGAGTTCGTGTGAATAGCAAAAAACAGCAACAACAACAACAAATACAATAACAATAAAAATAAACCTCAAGCCAACAACAACAACTTCAGGAAAAAAAAACACACACAGAGGATATAAACATTTATTTATGGTGTATGGCGTTAAAATGCTGCTGTTATGGGTTGTTATTGGTGTTGTTGTTGTTGGTCGAAGTGGTGATGGTGAGACATGGCATAACGACAGTCAGTTGTAGGTTTTTTTTTGGCAAAAAATAGGATTTTATTTTGGTCTAGTATAGGGTGACACGGAAAAATAAGAAATTTGTAGGTTTTGCCTAAAAGTAGGCAATACTTTTTTCAATCGCAATTAATGGAGGGAAAATTTATTCGATGAGAAGGGAAAATAATAAAAAAAAATGTTATCTAAAGTTGTAGATAAATTATCCGCAATAAGAAAGGGGGGAAAATTAACCGCAGATATAATAAAAAAAATATATACGAAGGGTTCGGTTTGTCTAAAAGTTTTCTCCGATGAGATAGAAAAAAATTCAACGAGGGGAAAAAATCTAGTCTAAAGCTTGTAGATAAATTATCCGCAATTAGAAAAAATATTCGTAAGGGGAAAAAATTCATTAACAGATGCGGAGATGCATTTTCTCGTGATGGACAAAATTATACGAAGCTTAGGTTTGCCTTAAAGTAGGCAATATATTAATGAGGGGGAAATTTTATTCGATGAGAAGGGAAAAAATTCATCGAGGGGAAAAAACATTATCCGCAATTAAAAAAAAAATATTAGTTATGGAAAAAATTATCCGAAAATAAGAATAAATTTTTTCGCAATGAAAAATTATACGAAAATTCGATTTGCCCAAAAATATGCAATGCTTTTTAATGCAATTAGAAAAATATTCGTAATGTAAAAAAATACACAGATGTGGGGATACAATTTATACGAAGGGTCTGGTTTGCCCAAAAATAGGCAATCCTTTTTTTATTCGCAATTAATGGAGGGAAATTTTATTCCACGAGGTGGAAAATAATTCACTGAGGAGGAAAAATGTTATCTGTAGTTGCAGATAAATTATCCACAAATAAAAAAAAATGCAATGAACAAAATTATACGAAGGTTCGGTTTGCCCAAAAGTAGGCAATACTTTTTTTATTCACAATTAATAAGGGGGACATTTTATTCCATGAGGTGGAAAATAATTCACCGAGGAGGAAATAAGGTTATCCGAAGTTGTAGATAAATTATCCGCAATTAGAAACAAATATTTGTAATGAAAAAAAAATTATCCATAGATGCGGGATACATTTTTTCGCAACGAAAAAAGTTATACGAAGGGTCCGGTTACCCTAAAAGTAGGCAATATTTATTTATTCGCAATTAATAAGGGGAAATTTTATTCAATGAGGTGGAAAATAATTCACCGAGAATGAAATAAGGTTATCCGAAGTTGTAGATAAGTTATCCACAAATAATTTTTTTTTTTTTTTTGAATGGACAAAATTATAGGAAGTTTCGATTTGCCCAAAAGTAGGCAATACTTCTTTTATTCACAGTTAATAAGGGGGACATTTTATTCCATGAGGAGGGAAAATAATTCACCGAGGAGGAAATAAGGTTATTCGAAGTTGTAGATAAACTATCCGCAATTAGAAAAAATATTTGTAATGTAAAAAAATCATACACAGATGTGGGGATACATTTTCATCGCAATGAAAAAAGTTATACGAAGGGTCCGCAGTTAGCCTAAAAGTAGGCAATATTTATTTATTCGCAATTAATGACGGGACATTTTATTCGCCAAGGTGGAGCGGATAAATAATAATTCACCGATGTGAAAAAAAAAATTATCCGAAGTCTTGGATCAATTCTCCGCAATTAGAAAAAAATATTCGTAAGGGAGATAACTTATTAGAAATGGGAAAATGTATCCACAATGAAAAATAATATTATCCGAGACATAGATAATTTATACGCAATGCAGATAACTTATCCAAAATGAAAAAAATGTATTCAAAATAAAAAATATTTTTCATGATGCGGAATATCTGAAGTAAGAAAAAATGTAATCACAATCGAAAATAATATTATCCGAGACATAGATAATTTATCCGCAATGAAGATAACTTATCCGAAATGAGAAAATTGTATTCAAAATGAAAATTAATATTTTTCATGTTGCGGATAAAGTATTTATTATAAAGATAAATTTCGAAGGCGCGAATAAATTATCCGAAATCGAGATAAAGTATCAGAAGTGACAACAAAATGTCTCTACAATAAATAATAATATTATTCAAGGTATGGCTAATGGAGATAACTTATCCGAAATGTGCAAAATATATCCACAATGAAAAATAATATTATCCGAGACGTGGATAAAATATTTTTGAAGAAGATAAATATTCAAAGGCGATGATAGATTATCCATAATAAAGACAAATTATCCAAAGCGAGAAAAAATGCATTTACAATGAAAAATAATATTATCTGAGACGTAGATAACTTATCCACAACGCAAACAAATCCGCAAAAACAAATAAATTAACTGAAATGAGATAAAACATCCGAAGTGAGAAAAAATTAGTTTACAATGGAAAATAATATTATCCGAGACATAGATAATTTATCCGCTATGGAGATAAGTTATCCGAAATTATAAAAACGCATTCAAAATGAAAAATAAAATTATCCGTGATGCAGATAAATTATTTTTGAAGAAGATTAATAGTCGAAGCCGTAGATAAATTTTACGCATTAAAAAAAATTAATTATCGGAAATGATAAAACTAATATTATAATATTATATGGAGATAACTTATCCGAAATTATAAAAACGTATCCTAAATGAAAATTAAAATTATCCGTGATGCAGATAAATTATTTTTGAAGAAAATAAATATTCGAAGGCGTAGATAAATTATCCGCATTAGAAAAATTATTTGTCTGAAGTGAGAAAAGAAATATCTGACAAAAATAAATATAGAAAAAATATCCGAAGCGACAAAAAATGTATCTACAATGAAAATACTATTATCCAAGACATAGATAATTTATCCACAATGGAAATAACTTATCCGAAATGAAAAAACGCATCCACAATAAAAAATAGATTTATCCATTATACGGATAAATTATTTTTATAGAAGATAAATATTCAAAGGCGTAGATTAATTATCCGCAATAAAAATAAAGTAGAAAAAATTGTATCCACAATGAAAAATAATATAATCCAAGGTATAGATAACTTATCCGCAATGAAGATAATATATCCGAGAGATGTGCAAAATATATCCACAATGAATGAGTGAGAATGAATGAGAATGCACAATGCAGATAAATTATTTTTGAAGAAAGATAATTATTCAAAGGCCTGAATATTTTTTTTTTCTTAAAATTTCCACTTATTTAACCTTATGGATAATTTATCTATTGTCGAAATGATACTGCAACCACCAACACATCAGGAGATCTCTGGGTATTCAGAGGCCCCTGAAAATAATTATAATTATCTATAGTCTTGGATAATTTATCTAATCTTATTTTAGCCTAAACACAGCTGTGAGAAATTTATCTTTTAAATTTCTACCTTTATTAATTTATCTAATTGTCAAAATGACACTATAACCATCTACACATCTCAAGATCCCTGGGTATTCAGAGGCACCAGAAAAAAAAATCAATTATCTACAGTCCTGGATAATTTATCTAATCCCCTACTAGCCTAAACACAGTTGTGAGCAATTTATCTTTTAAATTCCTACCTTAGTGGATAATTTATCTAATTGTCAAAATGATACTGCAACCACCAACACATCAGGAGATCTCTGAGCATTCAGAGACTACCCAGAAAAAATTATCTATAGTCCTGGATAATTTATCTAATCCCCTATTAACCTAAACAAAGTTGTGAGAAATGTATCTTTTTTAATTTCTGCCCTTGCGGATAATTTATCTAATTGTTAAAATGACACCTTAACCATCTACACATCACGAGATCCCTGGGTATTCAGAGGCCCCTGAAAATAACTACAATTATCTATAGTCCTGGATAATTTATCTAATCTCCTATTAGCCTAAACACAGCTGTGAGAAATTTATCTTTTTTAAATTTCTACCCTTGTGGATAATTTATCTAATTGTCAAAAGGATACTGCAACCAAAAACACAACAAGAGATTTCTTGGTATTCAGTGGCCCAAGAAACGAAAAACACAATTATCTATAGTCCTGGATAATTTATCTACTCCCGTTTTATCCCAAACATAGTTGTGATAAATTTATTTTTTAAATTTCTACCCCCTTATGGATAATTTATCTAATTTATCTAATGATAGTCCAACCATCTACACATCACGAGATGCTTGGGTATTCAGAGGGCCCAGAAAAAAATATCTATAGCCGTAGATAATTTATCTAATCCCCTATTAGCCTAAACACACTCGTGAAACATTTATCTATTTTAATTTTACCCTTCTGGATAATTTATTTAACTGTCGAAATCAATCAACAAATCAACTGTACCCCACAATCTGAGGGTAGGGTGTATGTGTGTGTATGTATGTGTGCGTGTGTCTGTCTGTATATATATCCCACATGTAATAAAAGTTTTGCATTACTTTTGTGGTAAAGGTGGCAAAAAGTGGTTGGTTGCAAAAAAAAAACACAAACCAAGATACAATAACATGAACAAAAAACAACAACAACAAAAATTTTGTCTACAACAACATAATAATAAAGACCACAGAAAAACAACTACAAAAAAATTACAAAAGGTAAACAAGTGGTATATGAACCGTACCGAAGAGGTTGGTGGGAGGGAAGGAGATACACGACATTTTACACAGTTAAACACTTATATGAAGCAGCAAAATTATGGATAGTGGGGGAAGGGGAGATAGGGCAAGGGGAGGAGAAAATTGTAAGGATAAGATGTACGAAAACCATAAAATATATATTTTAGGATGGAAAGGCGGTGGAGGGGGGGAGTTGTTACTGAGGCTAAAGTTTGAATGCATAAAAAGTTAAGTTTTTGTGAGGACTTGAATGCAGGGGGAGAGGGAGGAGAAAGGAGGAGGGGTTCGGGTTTGGTTACAAGGTGCCAAAGGTTGTGTGTTATGCATCGTGTGCTGGGGTTAAAGTTCCACCATGCTGTTCTTAGAGTTGGCAAGTGCTGTTCGCATGTGTATGTTCGTTTTGTGCCATTAAAGGGGTGTGTGTTGGAATGGCTGATTTTTTATTTCTTTTTGGGGGCTAACATAAAGAGTGTTAAGTGTTGTATGCTGTGTTGCACACTTACACACACACTCACACACATTTACATATTCATTCATAGTTGATACAAAGGCATATGCCTAGCTTTTGGCAGGATTTTTTTGTTATTTCTGTCTAAAGAAAGGATGCTGACAAAGTAAAAGTCTAACCACCAAAAATCAGCGAATGAAAGGGGAGAAGGGAGGGGAGAGGTTCGTGATGATGTTTCGAATACAAAGAAACATAAATACAATAATTTAAGTAGAAAAAGAAAAATAATGGAAAAAAAATATTTAAAAAAATGGAAAATTTATTTTTTTAACGAGAGGCAAAGGTGAAAGAGAACCAGTAAGGAAATTCGGAATGGGCCGACTATATGATACCCTTCACCACTTTGGGTATATTCTACATAGTCTCCTAACAGATGTCGCCTTTTCAAAAGAACATTGACATGAAATTGAACGAAAGACGAACCATTTCTAATAAATCGGACGAAATTATATATGGGAGCTATATCTAAATCTGAGCCGATTTTCAAGAAACTTCACGTATGACATTCTAGACCTAATTCAGTACGCTATGCCAAATTTTGTGCAAATCGAATGGTATTTAGGGACTTTGGAGGACCATTTACATTAAATCGGACGAAATTATATATGGGAGTTATATCGAAATCTGAAACGATTTCAACGAAACTTAGCACATTTCTTTCTAGCCTCAATTAAGTAGTCTGTGCCAAATTTCGTGCAAATCGAAAGATATATAGAAACTTTAGAGCACCATTTACCATAAATCGGACCAAAATATATATGGGAGCTATATCGAAATCTGAAACGATTTTCACAAAACTTGACGTACGTCATCCGAGGCCTAATTCAGTACGTTATGCCAAATTTCGTGCAAATCGAAAGATATTTAGGGATTTTGGTGCACCATTTACCATAAATCGGACGAAAATATATATGGGAGCTATATCGAAATCTGAACCAATTTTCACGAAACTTAGCACACATCATTCCAGACTTAATTCAATACACTATACCAAATTTCGTGCAAATCGAAAGATATATAGGGACTTTAGTGTACCATTAACCTTAAATCGGAAATAGTTATATATGGGAGCTATATCGAAATCTGAAACGATTTCCACGAAACTTAGCACACTTCTTTCTAGCCTCAATTAAGTAGGCTGTGCCAAATTTCGTGCAAATCGAAAGATATATAAGAGCTTTGATGCACCATTTATCTTAAGTCGGATGAAAATATATATGGGAGCTATATCTAAATCTGAACTGATTTCCATGAAATTTAGCACACTTTATTCTAGCCTCAATTTAGTAGGCTGTGCCAAATTTCGTGCAAATCGAATGATATTTAGGGTCTTTGACGCACGATTTACCTTAAATCGGACGAAATATATATGGGAGCTATATCGAAATCTGAAACGATTTTCACGAAACTTAACACACATCATTCCAGACTTAATTCAATACGCTATATCAAATTTCGTGCATATCGAAAGTTATATAGGGACTTTGGTGCACCATTTACCTCAAATCGGACGAAAATATATATGGGAGCTATATCTAAATCTGAACCGATTTTCACGAAACTTAGCACACATCATTCTGGACTTAATTCAGTTCGCTGTTCCAAATTTCGTGCAAATCGAATGATATAAAGGGTCTTTGGCACACAATTTACCTTAAATCGGACGAAAATATATATGGGAGCTATATCGAAATCTAAACCGATTTTCACAAAACTTCACGTACGCCATTCTAGACCTAATTCAGTACGCTATGCCAAATTTCGTGCAAATCGAATGATATTTAGGGTCTTTGGCACACAATTTACCTTAAATCGGACGAAAATATATATGGGAGCTATATCGAAATCTGAAACGATTTCCACGAAACTTAGCACACTTTTTTCTAGCCTCAATTAAGTAGGCTGTGCCAAATTTCGTGCAAATCGAATGATATTTAGGGACTTCGGCGCACCATTTTCCTTAAATCGGACGAAAATATATATTGGAGCTATATCGAAATCTGAACCGATTTTCACAAAACTTAACACACATCGTTCTGGACTTAATTCACTACGCTGTGCCAAATTTCGTGCAAATCTAAAGATATATAGGGACTTTGGTGCACCATTTACCTTAAATCGGACGAAATTATATATGGGAGCTATATCTAAATCTGAACCGATTTTTCCCAATTTCAATAGGGTTCGTCCTTGGGCCAAATAAATAAGCTGTGCCAAATTTCATCCAAATCGGATGATAAATGCGACCTGTACTTTGTTTACAATTTAACATCAACAGACGGTCGGATATTTTTTACGAGAAGGAAGGGGAAAGAAAAAAACGGGGAAAAGGGAAAGGGGAAAAGGGAAAGCGGAATTTTCTCTAGTGATATTATTTGCTTGCGATTTTTTTGTTTCCTTTTGACTGAAGACGGGACATTTTATAGGTTAAAAAAAAAACCAAAAAATATGTAAAGAAACGGAACTGAAGAAGACGAAGAAGAAGAGGAAGGAAAAGTTGCGGAAAAAAGAAAACAGATTTAAGAAAGAACACAAAAAAAATCAACCACAATAACCCAAGGAACGCACAAGCACACACACACCTCCCCTCAAAGGTACCCACTCATGGCTGGTTATAACTTTCCAACCAGCAGAACAGCAGCAGCCCGACAACAACAAGGATAAGTTGCAACTGTAGTCAGGATACAACGTAGCTACTGTTGTTGTTGTTGTCGAACAACAATATAATTTCATCATTGTTGTCAGTATTTCCGTTATTCCAACACAGACTCACACACATACACGAAGGCACAGCACACAACAATTGCCGACAGACTAACTCACTCACGTACCGGACATTGTGACTGACAGAACGACAGACAGACAAACTGTCAGATGGTCTTGTCTTAAATGCTCTGGCATAAATACCCGCTCAGCACACATTTGAATAAAATAAAGCTAAAAATACCCAAGGGATATATAACGGAGAAAGAAAGGGCAGAGGAGGTGGATGGGTGGGGGGAAAGTATTGTCATATCTACATTTATCCTGCGTTGCGGCGTTGCAACACCCTCCAGTGTAATGTACACAAAAGTACCGGAGCATTTTTGTGAGCATAATATAAAGAGTCGACTACGATACGATCTGGTAGGAAATTGAAATACAGCCCCTTACCTCCCACCATCCCCCGGGGGAACTTGGACAACAAGGACTATTGAATAATGGCACGTTTAACACAATAGTCATCATATCTTCGTTATTTTATAGTCCAACACCTCCCCCCTCTCAACTCCCCGTCTCCTCCCCCTCTCACACAACCAGCCAGGACACTCAGATAAAAAGGTGGAACATGGTAAAGTAAGCAGAGAAGGATGGGAGGGAGGTGGGTGAGAAGAGAGATGTTGGAACATTGATAATTGTTCGTGTGAATGAGGTTGTTGTTGTTGGTGGTGGTGCGGGTTCGGAATTATTTTTTAACATAATGTAAGTGAATACACAATAAGCATAAATACGTTTATGTTCTTAATTTTATATTTTTTTCAAAAAAAAAAAAAAATCTCTAACAATGGGAGGCGATTTTCAAGGAAATAGATAAATTATCTAAGAAAAAAATATTGAATTTTCGGCATAAATAATTTAATTAGGAGGACAGGGAACATTTTCAAATCGAAGGAAAAATAAATTTTCCGTGGTATCAACAATTTATCTAAATTTAGATAAATTATCTATCGCTAAAAAATCACAAAAAATTAACGAAAACTATATATCTGTTAAGTAAAATTATATTTTCTCCAAAGAAAAGTAATTTATTCACCTGAAAACTAATTTATCTTTATTTAGATAAATTATCTAACGCTGAAAAATCAAAAAAAAAAAAATTAACGAAAACTATGTAACTGTTAAGAAAAATAATATTTTCTTCTATGAAAAGTATTTTATTCACTTGAAAACTAATTTATCTTAACTTAGATAAATTATCTACCACAAAAATATGACATATAAGTTATTTGAGAAGAAATTAGATATATTTAAATTAAAAAATAGTCTATCCAATTAAAAAAATTATCTAAATGTAGATAAATTATCTATTCCATAGATAAAAATAGATAAATTATCTATGAAGCAGAATAAGTTATCTATCATCATTAATAGTCCAACTAAGCAAAATAACACATTTTGAAAGTAACGAAATTTTATTTTTACACATAATCAATAATTTATCTAAACTTAGATAAATTATCTACAACTGAAAAAGTTATAAAAATTTAACAAAAAATATTTACCTGCTAAGAAAAATGATATTTTCTTTTAAGCAAAACAAAATATTCACTTGAAAGCTAATTTATCTCAATTTAGATAAATTATCTATGGCAAAATATGTTCCCACATATAATTTATCTGAGAAGAAAAAACTTAGATAAATTTAAAGAAAGGAAAAATAGTCCATTCACTTAAGAAAAATTTATCTAAATGTAGATAAATTATCTATTTCGTAGATAAAAATAGATAAATTGAAAACAGAATTAGTTAAACTGTAATTTATCTAAATTTAGAATTATCTGACTTATCCCATAGATGTGATAGCTAATAGATGATGTAAATCAGGTTCTAGATAATGTAGCACAAGCCTTAGATACCATAAATATGACCGCAGATAATGTAAATAAAGCCTTAGATAATGTACATATGGTCATAGATAAATTTTAAATGGTATTAGCTAATGTATCTAAGATCTTAAATAAAGTATTTAAGGTTTTTTAATTTATCTAAGGTCTAAAATAAATTATCTAAGGTCTAAAATAAATTATCTAAGGTCTAAAATAAATTATCTAAGGTCTAAAATAAATCATCTAAGGTCTAAAATGAATTTTTTAAGGTCTAAAATAAATTATCTAAGTTTTAACAATTTATCTATGGCCTCAAATAAATTATCTAAGATCTTAATAAATTATCTAAGGTCTCAAAAAATTATCTAAGGTGTTAAAAAATTATTTAAGGTCTTACAAAATTATCTAAGGTTTCAGATAATATTTGAAGACCTTAGATAATTTATTTAAGGTCTTAGATAATTTATTCCTTTCAAAAATTATCTATGACCAATATATATATATATATATATATATATATAAAATCTAAAACAAATTATCTAAAGTTTCCAAAAAATTATATAAGGCCTTAAATAAATTATCTAAGGTCTTAAAATATTATCTAAGGCCTTAGATAAGTTTTCCAAGATCTTTAATAAAATCTATAATGTCTAAAATAAACTATCTAAGGTCTAAAATAAATAATCTAAGTTTTAACAATTTATCTATGGCCTTAAATAAATTATCTAAGGTCTTAAAAAATTATCTAAGGTCATAAAAAATTATCTAAGGTTTCAGATAATATTTGAAGACCTTAGATAATTTATTTAAGGCCTTAGATAATTTATACCTTTCAAAAATTATCTATGACCAAATATATCTAAAGTCTAAAACAAATTATCTAAAGTTTCCAAAAATTATCTAAGGCCTTAGATAAATTATCTAAGGTCTTAAAATATTATCTAAGGCCTTAGATAAGTTTTCCAAGTTCTTTTATAAATTATATAAGGTCTAACATAAATTATCTAAGTAATAATTTATCTAAGGGTTTAAAAAATGTTTAAGGCCTTATATAAATTATCTAAGGCCTTAAATAAATTATCTAAGGCTTTAAAAAAATGATCTGAGGTCTTAAATGAATTATCTAAGTTTTAAAAAAAAGTATCTAAGGACTTAAATAAATTATCTAAGATAAAAAAAAATTCTAATGTCCTAAATAAATTATCTAAGGTCTTAAATAAATCCTTACTAATCTAAAGACTTAAATTTATCTATGGTGTCAAATAATTTATTTTAGATCCAAAATCATTTATTTCTGATCATAGATAATGTATATAAGTTCAAAGATATATTTTTTTGGTCGTAGATAATTTATCTGAAATAAAACTTGGATATATAAACCGCAATTTATTTATTTAATGGCTTCGATAATCTATCTCAATTCTTAGATAATGATAATATAGTGTCGTGGATAAGTTAAAATAATTTATCTAATGTCTGGGTCGTACAAATAATGTATCTAAGGCTGTAGATAATTCATGTTTGATCCATGCTCATTTACTTACGAGCATAGATATTGTATATAACGGCAGAATATACCTAATTTTTTCTTAGATAATTTATCTAAATAATTTTTCGATATATTTCTAATGGCTTAGATAATTTTTCTGAAGCCTGTGACATGGTATATAAGATCGCGAAAAATTTTAAATAATTTATCTAATGTCTGGGTCGTCCAAATATAGTATCTAATGTCTTAGATAATTCAGCTTTAGGTCAAAATTCATTTATTTGAGATCATAGATAATGTATATAAGGTCTGAGATAATTTATTTGACTATAGATAATTTATCTGAAATAATTTTTGGGGCATATAAACCCCAATTAAATTTATCTAATGACTTTAGATAATTTATTTCACGTCTTAGGCAATGTAATATACGATTTAAGATAATTCATTTGATCATAGATAATTTATCTGATATGATTTTTTAATTTATATAGCCCGCTAATTATTTACCTAATCACTTTAGATAATTTATCTCAAAGCTTCAGCAGTGTACAGAATATGATGGATAATTTTCAATTATTTATTTGATTTTGATCATAGATGATTTATTCGGTTTGAAATAATTTATCTAAATACTTTTTGGATATATAACCCGTAATTTATTTATCTAATGACTTTAGATAATTTATCTCAAAGCTTCACCAGTGTACATAATATGATGAATAATTTTCAATTATTTATCTATGGTCAGAGAAAGTTGTCCTGGTTTATCCAACATTTATCTAAGCTCCTAAGTTATTTATCTAAGGCCTTGGATAATTTATCTGAGGTGTGGATATTACAATTTAAAAAAAAAAAAACTTTATAATATTTTGATCATAGATAATTTATTAAATCTGAGATAATTAATCTAAAATAATTTTTGGTATATAAAACCTGAAATTTATTTATCTAATGACTTAGATAATTTATCTCGCGTCTTTATCTCAGTGTATATAAGGTGGCGAATAATTTTAAATAATTTATCTGATGTCAGGGAATGTTTTTCTGATTCATCAAACATTTATCTACGATCCTAAATTATTTATCTAAGGCCTTAGATAATTTATCTGAGGCCTTTATATAATAATAATTTATTAAAATATTTATCTAAGATTTTATATTTTTATCTAATGTCAGCGAATGTTATTCTACTTCATCTAAAATTGATCTAAGATGCTAAGTTATTTATCTAAGGCCTTAGATAATTTTATCTGAGGCCTTGATATATAATAATTTATTATAATTTTTATCTAAGATTTTATATTTTTTATATTAAATTGAAAAAAATTATCTATGATCCTAAAAAAATTATCTAAAATTTTATCTAAAGGCCTTAGATAATTTATCTGAGGTCTGGATATATAATAACTTATAAAAATCTTGTTTCAAAGGTTTTATATTTTTTATATAAAATTTTATAATTTATCTATGATACAAAAAAATTTTATCTAAAATGTTATCTAAGGCCTTAGATAATTTATCTATTATAATTTATCTTTATCTAGGGATTTATATTTTTACATACAATTTAATAATTTATCTATTACCCTAAAAACTAGTATCTAAAATGTTATCTGAGGCCTTAGATAATTTATCTGATTATTTTTTTAAATTTCAAAATCTTAAATATCCATCGAAATTATTTTTCCATTCGAAAAAAGAACAATTTCCCCACTGTTCATCTTCCACTTCCAACTCATCCCCCACCACGCAACTGGCTAAACATTATCCTTCCCCCAGCTCCTCCTCCCCCTCCACCCACCATTTAGTTCGAATTAGTCTTTTAGTTAAGCTTTTATGTTCTTCTTCTTCCTCTTTTGTGTGTGTGTAGGTTGTTGTTTTTTATTTTATTGAAACGTTTAAGAGGAAGACAGGCAGACTGACAGTCGGAGGACGATGACGACGACGAAGGATTGTGGGCAGGACAGGAACCAAAAAAAAAAAAACAGATAAAGAACTCCCAACCACAAAAAAAAAAAAATATCAACCTCAATGCCCTAACCACACTTTTTTCCGCATTTTATTTCCCTAGTATCCATCCCTCCGCACCCCTCGAAGTCATCCTGTTGCGAACTTAGGTATTCAGGCAGACACAAGTGAATTGTATGGATTTGTTACAATGAGACTTGTGTGGGTGGGTGTGTGTTGGACAGACATGGAATTTTTTTTGGACAGACATGGAATGGTGGGTGGGGGGATCGGTATGGGGAGGTGAAGTGTGTGCGGGTGTAGTGGCGTGGTGTGTCGTTTCGAACATGGTTGACATGATAACACCGAGTAATTCAATTCCAAATACTTTACATTATTGATGTTAATGTGTTTGATATTACTGTTGTTGTTGGTGGCGATGGTTGTGAGGGAGTTGTTGTTGTTGGAGGGTTGTGTGAGAGGATGGAGGTATTAAATGAATGAAGGTGGTTGGGTCGGTGGGTGTTATTATGGTTTTGAGGGGTGGAGAGGATGGAGGTATTAAATGAATGAATGAGTGTTGCCAGGAGACTGGGAAGACGATGTTTGTTGTTGGTGCTGCTGTTGTTTATTCAAGTATTTAGAATTTTTACGAGCTTTTTATGTTACACGATGCGTGAGTTTTCAGGATGTTTTTATATCCTCCCTGCACACCATGATGCGGAGAGTATATTAAATTTGTCGATTTGTTAGAAACACCTTGAAATATCTACTGGAGATCACCAGAAAGTGTAAATTTTCTTGATCCGAAAAAAATTTTTTTCACAAACAGATGGCCGGACGAACTTCAAAAAGGGTTGTTCGGTCCTCAGTCTGTCGAAGTAACGCTAGATTTGCAAATTTTTAAGATAGAACTTTGAAATTTTTCACCTAGGTGGTATTTTATGCCTAAGATACTTGGTATTGAAAATAGGACTTATCGGTCCATGTTTTGGTGTAGGCCCCATATATAAGGGAACCGCCATATTTTCGGGATTTGGGCGTATTTTTTACACATTTTCAAACATAATGAGCCTATAATTTGTAATTATGGGTTTTTAAGAGAAAAAACAAATACATGCTGACACTATAAGGTCCATAAAAAGGTCTCATCGGATTCTGGGTACTTTGGAGGCCATAGGCAGATTTGTCCAATAAAATTGGCAGAAATTTTACATTCCAGGTTATAACTAGGTGTAAACAACTTTTGCGGAGGCAATTGTAAATATAGGGACATACACAAAGGTTCCGACCAATTAGAAGTATTTAAAGGGCCCCGGGCGCATTTTCCAGCCGAAGTGGCTGTAATTTGGATTTCAGGGTTCTTGGAGCTTTGAAATTTTGCATATAGGTGGTATTTTATGCCTAAGATACTCGATATTGAAAATGGGTCTTATCGGTCCATGTTTTGGTATAGGCCTCATAAATCGGAACCGCCACATTTTCGGGATTTCTGTAGGTTTTTGTCACATTTTACCACAGGATGAGACTATAATTTGTAATTTGTGGTTGTTGGGAGTATGAAATACATGATGATACTAAAGGTCCATATATAGGTCCCGTCGGATTATGAGTATTTTGAGGCCATGGGCAGATTTTCCAATAAAATGGACTAAAATTAAACATTCCAGGTTATAATTGGTGGAAACAACTTCTTATAAATATAGGGACACACATAAACGTTCCGCCCAATTATAAGTATTTTAGGGGTCCCGGGCGCATTTTCCAACCGAAGTGGCTGTAATTTGGATTTCAGGGTTCTTTGAAAATCAAATTTTAAATTTTGCACATAGGTGGTATTTTATGTCTAAGATATTCGATATTGAAAATGGGACTTATCGGTCCATGTTTTGATAACAGGTCCACATATAACGGAACAGTCAAATTTTCGAGATTTCTTTGGGTTTTTGTCACATTTTCCAACAGAATGGGACTATAACTTGTAATCTAGGGTTCTTGGGAGGAAAAAAAAATACATGCTGATATTATAAGGTTCATAAAAAGGTCCCATCGGATTCTGGGTACTTTGGAGGCCATAGGCAGATTTGTCCAATAAAATCGGATGAAATTTGATATTCCAGGTTATAACAAGGTGTAAACAATTTCTGCGGGGAAAATTGTAAATACAGGGTCACGTTTTGACATAGCCCCACATAGAGGTTCCGCCCAATTAAAAGTATTTTAAGGGTCCCGGGCGCATTTTCCAATCGAAGTCACTGTTATTTGGATTTCAGGGTTCCTTGAGGTTGAAGAACTTCTTCGCAAAACATTTTCAATATAGGTTCAAGATTTGTTATCGCCTCCATAGGTCTTCCATATAGGTCCCGCCTTATTTTCAGTGTTATGATGGTTCGAGGCCCACATTTTCGAACAAAGTGACTGTAATTTAGCATTCCAGGTTATCGGAAGGCAAAAACACACATTTACAGAAAATTTTCAGCATAGGTCCATTTATATATCCCGCCCGATTTTAGCTATTTTAATGGTCCTTGGCGAATTTTCCAATCGAAGTGGCTGTAATTCCAGGTTGTTGGAGGATAAAATACATCCTGGCAGTATATTTTCAATGTAAGTATATGTTCGGACATAACCTCCATATGTAGGTCCCGTCTAATTTTCGGTGTTCTGAAGGCGCTTTTTTGTTAAATGAAGTGGCTGAAATGTGATTTTCCGCATGTTTTGGCATTTCAGGTTATTGGAAAGCAAAAACACACATTTGCAGTAAATTTTCAACATAGGTCCATTTATATATCCCGCCCGATTTTAACAATTTTAATGCTTTTTGGTGAATTTTTCAATCGAAGTGGCTGTAATTTGGCATTCCACGTTGTTGGAGGATAAAATACATCCTGGCAGTATATTTCGAATGTAAATCTATGATCGGACATAACCTCTATATTAGGTCCCACCCAATTTTCGGTGTTTTGAAGGCGTTTTGTTTTTAACCGAAGAGGCTGAAATGTGATTTTCCGCATACTTAGTGGGTACACATCTTCATTCGCAAAAATAAGATCAAATTAGGTCCACCATTTGTCACAGCTCTTTATATCAAGATCCGACCGATTTTAGATATTTTCAAGGTTCTAAGCGTATTTTCCAATCGAAGTGTCTGTTACTGGATATTCCGTGTCCTTAGCCAGTAAAAAAAACTTCTTTGCAAAATATGTTTGGTATAGGTCCATTTTTTGGTATAGCCCACATATAAAAGTTCCGACCCATTTTCGGTATGTTGGAGGTCCTAAGAGCAATTTCGAACCAAAAGAGCTGTAATTTGTCATTTCGAAGAAGAAGAAGATATTTTTCCGAACACTGAGAATATTTTTTTTAAGAATATTTTCTCAAGTCCCATAGAAGGCATGGTTTTTTTTAAAGAATATTTTTTGGAAAGTTCTAAGCGTATTTTTCCAATCGAAGTGTCTGTTATTAGAGGTTTCGTCTTCTTAACCAGTAAAAAAAAACATCTTCGGAGAGTATTTTTTGTATAGGTCCACTTTTTGGTAAAGCCCTCGTATAAAAATTCCGACCTATTTCGGTATGTTGAAGGTCCTAAGAGCATTGTCTAAGCGAAGGGGGCTGTAATTTGGGATTTTCGGTCCTTAGCCGTGGATTTTTTTAAAGAAGATATTTTTCCGAACACTGAGATGAGGTTGTTTGATAAAGAACATCTTCTCAGGGCCCATAGAAAGCGTCGATTTTTTTAAGAATATTTTTTTTTCAGGACCCATAGAAGTCGTTAGGGGGGCAATAAAAAGGAATGGATGTTTTAAAGAATTTTTTCCGAGCACTCCAAAGGCAGAAGGCGTGGATTTTTTAAAGAATATTTTTTAGGATCCCATATAAGGCGTGGTTTTTTTTAAAGAAAATTTTTTAGGGTCCCATATAAGGCGTGGATTTTTTAATGAATATTTTTTAGGGTCCCATATAAGGCGTGGATTTTTTAAAGAATATTTTTTAGGGTCCCATATAAGGCGTGGATTTTTTAAAAAATATTTTTTAGGGTCCCATATAAGGCGTGGACTTTTTAAAGAATATTTTTAGGGTCCCATATAAGGCGTGGATTTTTTAAAGAATATTTTTTAGGGTCCCATATAAGGCGTGGATTTTTTAAAGAATATTTTCTAGGGTCCCATATAAGGCGTGGATTTTTAAAAGAATATTTTCTAGGGTCCCATATAAGGCGTGGATTTTTTAAAGAATATTTTCGGAATCTACGAAATGGAGGCCTATATAAGGCGTGAATTTTTAAAAGAATATTTTTCGGAGCCTACAAAATGGAGGCCTATATAAGGCGTGGATTTTTTAAAGAATATTTTTCGGAGCCTACAAAATGGAGGCCTATATAAGGCGTGGATTTTTTAAAGAATATTTTCCAGAGACCTACAAAAAGGCGTGGATTTTTTAAAGAATATTTTTCGGAGGCCTATATAAGGCGTGGATTTTTTAAAAAAGTATTTTTCGGAGGCCTATATAAGGCGTGGATTTTTTAAAAAAGTATTTTTCGGAGGCCTATATAAGGCGTGGATTTTTTAAAGAATATTTTTCGGAGGCCTATATAAGGTGTGGATTTTTTAAAGAATATTTTTCGGAGCCTACAAAAAGGCGTGGATTTTTTAAAGAATATTTTCCAGAGGCCTATTTTCCAGAGGCCTATTTTCCAGAGGCCTATATAAGACGTGGATTTTTTAAAGAATATTTTTCGGAGCCTACAAAAGGCGTGGACTTTTTTAAAGAATATTTTTCAGATGCCTACAAAATGGAGGCCTATATAAGTCGTGGATTTTTAAAGAATATTTTTCAGAGGCCTACAAAAGGCGTGGACTTTTTTAAAGAATATTTTCCAAAGGCCTATATAAGGCGTCGATTTTTTAAAGAATATTTTTTCCGAGGCCTATATAAGGGGGTTTTTTTTAGAGAAAAATTTTCCGAGCACCCTGAAGTAGGTTTGAATGTGTAGGATATAAAAAATTCGGTTTGGCTGAACTTCGGAACTTTTTTATATTTTTTTTTCCTTTTTGAGTTTCTTTCTTTTTGTTCTTCTTAAGGATTAAGGATTTGTTGCAGACACGAATGTGCGCTCTTTTGCCATTCATTTCCTGCTTACAGGTTTTATTCTTATTTTTGTTGTTGGTTAATAAAGGAAATAGAGAACAACGGCAAAAAAAAATACGAAATGTGTAAAAAGAAATATAGCATAGCGTGATGATATTTGTTGTGGAAGCAAATGGCATCAAGAAGAGAGGGAGGAGTGGGAGAAGGAAGAGAAGCAGGAGGAAGAGGTCGTGGAGGAAATGATTCTCAGACATTATTACCATTGCCGGTACACAACAACAACAAAAAAGGCAACAAAAGAAAAAAATATTATGTAAATATATTTAAGATGTACATGGCATGCACACACACTTACACACCAACACACGTACCATTATATAAATACTAGCAGTTACAAATTGTAGCAGGTTAATTCAATGTAATTGTATTAACAACAAGAAGAAGAACAACAAAAGTAACAACAACACGAAACAAAAACATCTGTAAATTTACACAGTTCACACGAAACATTAAAAGGTGTTAAATATGGAAGTGTGTATGTGTGTGTGTGTGAGTGTGTGTCTGTATGCCGACAAAGGAAGGGCGGCCCTGAGAAAAGCGTCAGGCAGGCAGGCAGACAGGCAGGACCACACAAATGGAAATGGAATTTTTATGTGCCGAGGAAGAAAAGTTAGCAAGTCTTTACTTTTTTGTTACTTGTTGTTGTTGTTTTTCTTTCTTTTTTGTTTTTTTTTTTTTTTGATTGTACAAATAATTAACGGTAAGTAAATGTGTTGATTAAACTCTTAATTAAATTCCACTTACACAAGCTGAAGAAGAAAAAGAAGCGGGACGAGGGGTAGGATGAATACAACAAGAGGGGAGAATAATAAACAGTAAAGAAGAAAAAAAAACAACAACAGACATTAATTATAATAAGCCAGAAAAAAAGTCGAAGTGGAGGAGGAAAAAGAAGAAGAAAAACGAAAACATAAATGTTTCGAACTTTAAGACTTTAAGAGGATTTGGGTAATTTGAGGGAATTTTTTTTGTAAAAACAAATATGAGAATCTAAAGGTGAAAGATGAAGAAGCTCAGATGAGTATCGATGTAGGCGCGGATTTTAAAAAATATTTTTCAGAGGCCTTTATAAGGCGTGGATTTTTTTAAAGAATATTTTTCAGAGGCCTATATAAGGCATGGATTTTATAAAGAATATTTTTCAGAAGCCTACAAAAGGCGTGGATTTTTTAAAGAATATTTTTCAGAGGCCTTTATAAGGCGTGGATTTTTTAAAGAATATTTTTCAGAGGCCTTTATAAGGCGTGGATTTTTTAAAGAATATTTTTCAGAGGCCTTTATAAGGCGTGGATTTTTTAAAGAATATTTTTCAGAGACCCATATAAGGCGTGGATTTTTTAAAGAATATTTTTCAGAGACCCATATAAGGCGTGGATTTTTTAAAGAATATTTTTCAGAGACCCATATAAGGCGTGGATTTTTTAAAGAATATTTTTCAGAGGCCTTTATAAGGCGTGGATTTTTTAAAGAATATTTTTCAGAGGCCTTTATAAGGCGTGGATTTTTTAAAGAATATTTTTCAGAGGCCTTTATAAGGCGTGGATTTTTTAAAGAATATTTTTCAGAGGCCTTTATAAGGCGTGGATTTTTTAAAGAATATTTTTCAGAGGCCTTTATAAGGCGTGGATTTTTTAAAGAATATTTTTCAGAGGCCTATATTTTTTCTGAACATCCAGAAGGCGTGGATTTTTTAAAGAATATTTTTCAGAGGCCTATATTTTTTCTGAACATCCAGAAGGCGTGGATTTTTTAAAGAATATTTTTCAGAGGCCTATATTTTTTTAAAGAACATCCAGAAGGCGTGGATTTTTTAAAGAATATTTTTCAGAGGCCTATATTTTTTCTGAACATCCAGAAGGCGTGGATTTTTTAAAGAATATTTTTCAGAGGCCTATATTTTTTCTGAACATCCAGAAGGCGTGGATTTTTTAAAGAATATTTTTCAGAGGCCTATATTTTTTCTGAACATCCAGAAGGCGTGGATTTTTTAAAGAATATTTTTCAGAGGCCTATATTTTTTCTGAACATCCAGAAGGCGTGGATTTTTTAAAGAATATTTTTCAGAGGCCTATATTTTTTCTGAACATCCAGAAGGCGTGGATTTTTTAAAGAATATTTTTCAGAGGCCTTTATAAGGCGTGGATTTTTTAAAGAATATTTTCAGAGGCCTATATTTTTTTCTGAACGTCCAGAAGGCGTTGATTTTTTAAAGAATATTTTTCAGAGGCTATATATTTTCTGAACATCCAGATATTTTTTTTTTTGAGGACTTAAAAAAGGCGTGGATTTCTTAATGAGTATTTTTCAGAAGAACTCGTCGATTCTTAAAGAATATATTTTCTTATGACCTAGAAAAGGCGTAAATTGTTTAAAGGATATATTTTCTGAACCCCAAGATTTCGTGGAATTAAAAAAAAATATTTTTTTTCCAATCACCAAGGACCAGGATTAAAAAAAAAAAACTTAAAATACGGAAGAGTGAATTTTTTCTCTTTTTTTGAGGACCCTAATTTTTTCGATTATGGTTTTTAACCTCCAAGAAGCCGCAATGCCATTTTCGGACCACTTCTGTGGGAAAATGTTCCCATGACAATCAAAATATCTAACTTGGGACGGGACCTTTATATGAAGGCTATGCCAGAGCATGTACCTATATCGGAAATGTTCTGCAAAAATATCTAGCACCCTCCGAAAACCTGGAACGTCAAATGACAACCACTTCGTTTGGAAAACGCGGCTAAACCTTTAAAAATGCAGAAAATGAGACTGTACCGTTATATGAGGGGTACCATAGAACAGGGACCTATGTCGCTAATTTTAAGTAGGAAGATAGTAAACATAATGAGAGCCTAAAATTTCAAATTACTGTTAACTTGGTTGAAAAATCTATCCAAACTCACCAAAATATTGAAAATGGGGCGGGACTTTTATATTGGGGATACCCGAAAAAGTTAACCAATATTGACAATTTTTGGTATGTAGATTTGCTACCCTATGAGAACCCAAAATACAAAATTATAGGCAATTCGGTTGAAAAATCTATCCAAACTCCCCAAAATATCGAAAATCGGAAGTACCGTTATATGGGGACTACCCTTAAAAGTAGACCAATGTTCATAATTTTTGGTAGTAAAAGTTGCCACCCAATGATAAACCAAAACACCAAATTACAGTGAATTCGGATTAAAAACGCGCCCAAGCTCCCTAAAATACCGAAAATCGGAGGTACCGTTACATGGGGACTACCCTTAAAAGTATATCAAATTTCATAATTTTTCGTAGGAAGATTTTACACCTAATGAGAACCCAAAATACCAAATTACAGCCAATTCGGCTGAAAAACTGCCCCAAGCTCCCCAAAATACCGAAAATCGGAGGTACCGTTATATGAAATTTGATCTACTTTTAAGGGTTTAAAAGTAGATGAAATTTCATAATTTTTGTAGGAAGATGAGAACCCATAATGATAAATTACAGCCAATTCTGTTGACAAAAGCGCCCAAAATCTCAAAAATACTGAAATTTGGGAGGTGCCCTTATATGGGGGCTACCCTAAAAAGTGGACTTATATTGGTAATTTTCAGAAGTGAAATTACTAAGAAATGACAAACCAAAATACCAAATTTCAACCAAATCGGCTGAAAAACGAGCTCGGCAAAATATCAAAATTTTTGAGGTTATGTTATATGGGAGCTACCCTAAACAGTGGACCAATATTAATAATTTAAGGTACAAAGATTTTTCACACAATGAGAACCCAAAATACCAAATTCCAGCCAAAACCGTTGAAAAATGAGCTCAAGCTCCTTAAAATATCCACATTTTTTGAGGTTATGTTATATGGGAGCTACCCCAAAAAATTAACCAATATAAAAAAATTTTGGTAGGAAGTTTTGTTACCCAATGACAACCACAAATACCAAATTCCAGACAATTCGATTGAAAATCTTGCCCAAGCTCCCCAAAATACCGAAAATTTGGAGGTTAAGTTATATGGGAGCTATTCTAAAAAGTCGTTCAATATTGATAACTGTTGGCAGGAAGATTTGCTACCCAATGACAACAACAAAATACCAATTTACATCCAAATAGGTTAAAAAATGAGCCCAAGCTCCTCACAAAATTGAAATTTTTGAGGTTAGGTTGTATAGGAGCTGCCCTAAAAAATGGGCCAATAATGATAATTTTTGGTAGGTAGACTTGCTACACAATGAGAATCACAAAATTCGGTTGAAAAACGAGCCCAAGCTCCTCACAAAACCGAAAATTTGGAGGTTAAGTTATATGGGAGCTATTCTAAAAAGTCGACCAATATTGATAATTTTTAGTAGGAAGATTTGCCACCCAATGAGAACCCAAAATACCAAATTCCAGCCAAATCGGTTAAAAAATGAGGCCAATATTCTCATAATACCGAAATTTTGGAGGTTATGTTATATGGGAGCTACCCCAACAAATTAACCAATATAAACAATTTTTGTTGGGAAGAATTGTCACCCAATAACAACCACAAATACCAAATTGCAGCCAATTCGGTTGAAAAACTTGCCCAAGCTCCCGCTATTACAGAAATTTTGGAGGTTACGTTATATGGGAGCTACCCTAAAAAGTGGTCCAATATTGATAATTTTTGGCAGGATGATTTATTACCCAATGTCATCCCAAAATACCAAATTCCAGCCAATTCGGTTGAAAAACAAGCTCAAGCTCCTCACAAAATCGAAAATTTTGAGGTTAGGTTGTATGGGAGCTACTCTGAAAATTGGATCAATATCGATAATTTTCCGTAAAAAGATTTGCCACCTAATAAGAATACAAAATAGAAATATACAATCAATTCGTTTGAAAACCATGTCAAAATTACCCAAAAATCCGAATATTGGGAGGTATGGTAATATGAGAGCTACCCAAAAAAATGAACCAATATTGATAATTTTTAGTTGGAAGATTTTCTACCCAATTACAATCTAAAATACCAAATTACAGTCAATTCGGTTAAAAAAATTACTGTACTTTTCCGATCAATTTATTTACCCCAATAAAGAATAAAATTTCAATACCCCCGAACTTTTTAACATAAATAGACCAGAAGTTGCCTATAATACCAAAAATATATATGCCACCCTATATATAAACACCTTTGTATTTGTACATTTGCTGAATTAAAAATAAAGCCCGCCCCCTCCTTCACCCACACCACCTAATCATCATCCTCATCATCACTGCTGCAAGACATCAGCAGCTACAACAGTCGAAGTGTAGCCACAACAGTAGCAGCAACAACAACTGCCAAACATAAGCTTATATTTGTTTAGTCCCCCCCATTATATTTGCTGTAATCAATATAAGCCGATTTAACTGAAAGCTTTGTAATGTTCGGCATTATATTTTGTGTATTTTCTCACATTACCAATTGAGAAGTGAAACTAATCGAACCGAACAGAACGACAGACAGTTAGACGGACGTACATTCGGCCAGTCTACTGGCTAGGATTTGTTACAACGATGTAGAATAGAATATCAAATCAATAGCATTAACACATCAACTTGGCCAAACATGGCTTCGATGGTCGTATGTTAAGTGCTGAAGCCAATTGGTGGTATATTTTAGTCTTAGAGACCTCCTCCCCCCGAGAGGTAGGGCTTTGGTCATGTTTTCTTATTTTATTTTTTGTAAACAGCTTAAGGTTGCTGCTACTACTTGGAGGGGCTATTAAACATTTTTTTAGAAAAAATAAATATTCTGTTCTGTTCTGTTTGTAGTAGAAATTTAATACATGTTTGGGGCACTTACCTTCTCTAGAAGACTTGTCATATAGTTTGGGTGAACTGCTCTTTTTGTTGGAGGCAACTGGTCTCAGGGCATTGTTAATTGGCTAAACCGCAAAAAAACACACACAAGAGAAAAAAATAAATATTAGCAAAAGGAGAAGAAGAAGGCGGCTAATAAGAATGTGTGTTAATTGTTTTTAGAAAAACAGAAACATAAAACCATAAAACAAAGTTCAAGACACCACTTAACGACACCAAAAAGAAGAAGAAGAAGAAGATGAAACAGAAAAAACAAGAAAAGAAAGAATGGGGGGAAATCCAGCTACGAAAACTTACAACTCTATCCGAACGTTCACCGCATGGTAAACGGGCCACAGCCGCATCGGGACTGTCCTCCGGTGGTGGTGGCTGGGGTACCCAATTGTAAGCGCGTTTTGATATCGGCACACCAAAACGATCATGCTGAGAGGCTTGTTGCCTGGAAAGAGAGAAAGAGACGAAATTAGTTTAACATATTTTTTTTTTATAAAAATAATGTATCTCACCTCAAGCTCTCATAACAATCCAAACACACCACGGCGTATTCACCATTCTCCAGCAGCAGGCCATCTTCACTTTTACGATTCCGCACAAATGGAAATTCATTGACGGGTAATGCTCGCACCCTTTTCCGATATGTGGTTATATTACACAAATGACAAATATAATCATGCCAATTATATTCACGATCGACGGGATTTATAGAGGGATTTTGGGATTCATATCTGGGTGGAAAGAAAGAAAAAATAAATAAATTAGAAATTAGAGACTTAAAATTAAAAAAAAAAAACAAAAAAACCAAACTTCGGATACCAAACTTCCACCATGATGTGGCCTATTCAAAATATTTGAAATCGATGGCAACATACTTTGAAAATAAAATACCAACTATTTAGAATAAATCGGCTAGAGACATTATAACCTCAAAAAAAAAAAATCTGGTATGACCATTATAACCGCCAGCATCCTACTAGGCAAAACAAATTACCAATAATTCTAAAAAATTAAGCTAGGACCTTTATACCATCAAAAAAAAATCTGCTATGACCATTATAACCTCCACCACCCTACCATCTTGTCAAAACAAAATACAAAAAATTCTGCTAAGGACTTTATGCCCTCTAAAAATTCAGATAATTTCATATAGGAGCATTATAACCTCAAAAAAAAAATTCTCAAACATTCTGCAAGTGCCTCCACCAACCTACTGTTCAAAACGAAATACCAAATAGTCTCAAAAATTCATCTAGGACCTTTATACTCTCTATAAATTCACAAAAATTCTTATAGGACCATTATAACCTCAAAAAATTGTGCAAGTACCTTCATACCCTCAAAAAGAAAAGTATCCGTAATTCTGCTAGAAGTTTATACCCTACACCATGAGGTGTGGTCATTCAAAATCCTTTAACTTGATGGAACCCTACATAAATTTCGTCACATCGGTTGGAAAAACCTTCTCCTTATAAACCTTCTAAGGGGGGAAGATGCGGCTAAAATCATTAAAACTATCCAAAATGGGACAAGGTACCGGCCATACAAAATATCATGCTACAACCAATTTGGTTAAAAAACCTATCCAACCTTCCCAAAATATCGAAAATTAAGGGTGCAGTTATATTGGAGCTACCATAAAAGGTGGACCAATATTGTTAATTTTTGGTAGGAAGTGAGAACCCAAAATACCCAATTACAGGCAATTCGGTTAAAATCCCTATTCAAAGTACCCAAAACATCGAAAATTAAGGGGTACAGTTATATGGGCGCTACCCTAAAAAGTGGGCCAATATTGATAATTGTTGGTAGGATGATTTACTATCCAGTGAGAACCCAAAACACTCAATTACAGTCACTTCGGTTAAAATCTCTATCCAAAATCCACAAAATATCGAAAATTAGGATCTACAGTTATATGAGAGCTACCCTAAAAAGTGGGCCAATATTAAAAATTTTTGGTATGAAAATGTGCCACGCACTAAGAACCCAAAATACCAAATTACAGCCAAATCGGTTAAAAGCCCTATCGAAAATCTCCAAAATAAAGAAAATCGTGGGTAACGTTCTAAGGGGGTATCCACTTAAAAGTAGACCAATGTTCATAATTTTTGATAGGAAAATTTGCCACCCATGAAGAACCCAAAATATCAAATTACAACCAAATCGGCTAAAAAACCGGCCCAAGCTCCCTAAAATACATACCGAAATTTTGGAGGTTAAGTTATATGGGACCTACAATAAAAAGTGAAGCAATACTGATATTTGGTACCTAAAGTAACCATCCAATGAAAATGCCAAATATAAAATTACAGCCAATTTGATTAAAAACCCGGCCCCAATTTCCCAATAGTACTGAAATTTTAGAGGTTAAGTTTTATGTGGGAGCTACCCTAAAAATGAACCAATATTGATTATTTTCAGTGGAGAGATTTTCTGTCCAATGAGAACCCTTAAAAATTCCGAATATAGACGATAAAATAATGCTAAAAGTGACCTAGATGATCATTCCTAGAATGATACGAGGTCTTCTCAGAGACATACAGAAGGTCCTTTAATAAAAGACCTAATTATCTTCTGATTGAAGAATATTTTTTTTCTGATAGAAGTCTAAAATTATCTTCAAACAGATGGGCAAAAGGTCTTCAGAAAGCCTAGAAACTATTCCTAGAAGATCAAGAGGTCTAGGGTTTCTTTCTTGGAACGCCAAAAGGTCGTAGAGAAGATCAGAAGGTTTTTTGATGGAAGACCTCAAAGAAATTCTAATAAAAATCCAAATTATCTCCTTATAGAAGACGATTTTCTGAGATGATTTAGTTGAAGACTAGATATTCAGAAGATCTTCTGTTAGACGACAAAAAGTTCTTCTAATGCTAGAATACCAAAAGAAATTGTAATAGGCGTTTGGAGACCTGTTAATAGAAGACTAGAAGTTTTTTTGATAGAAGACCATAAGCTATTCTTATAGAAGACCAAAGAATCCAGCTGGTATTCAAAAGAAAGTCCGATGATATTGTTCTTTTAAAAATCTGTATTTCTAACATAACCTAGGCTAGAAGCTATTCTAGTAATTCTTTCTTAAAAGGTCGTCGAGGGTTTCTATCTTAAAAGACCAGAAAGTATTTTAATCGAAGATAAAATATATTTTTTAAGGAAGGTTAGAAACTCTTCCAATAGAAGTCTAGAAATTATTCTTATAAAAGACCAGTTAGTATTCTAAATAAGGTCAGATGACATTGCTCTTATAGAAGACCCGCTTGTCTCCTAATAGAATACCAGTAGAGGTTTTTTTTATATACACGACCAATGGGACTCCTTATTGAAGACCAATAGATCTTCCAATTGATTGTCAAACCATAGCTCCACATAGACTCCAAGGTAGTGTTGGCGACTTCGTCTCGTGAAACTAGAGACTGAATAAAGTCGCATCCCCTGACCTATGGTCTTCCATACTTAGAGGACCAAATAGGTCTTCTAACGGACCGACCAAAAAACTATCTAATAAGACCTTCTAATTCCTCCTTTTGTCTCAAGAAGACCAAAAAGCCTGTTTATAAAAGTCTAACAGGTCTGTCTGTAGAAGTCCTATAGGACCTGATTATAGAAGCCCAAAAGGTGGTCTCATAAAAGACCGAAATTACTGCTTAAGGAAGGCCAGTAGATCTGCTTAAGGAAGATCAATAAGTCGTCTCATGGGAGACCAAAAGGTTTGCTTATAGAAGACCAATAGGTCTACTTACGGAAGATAAATAGGTCTGCTTATAGGTCTGCTATATGGATTATAGAAGACCTAAAGGACTGATTATGGATTATAGAAGACCTAAAGGACTGATTACGGAAGTCCAACAGGTCTGCTTTTAGAGAGCCAAAAAAAGTCTCAGAAAGGACCGAAAGAACTGCTTAAGGAAGACCAACAGGTCAGACCAATAAATCGTTTCTTGGAAGACCAAAAGGTCGTCTCATGGAAGAAGAAAATTCTTATAGAATACCAATAGGTCTACTTGCAGAAGATAAAAAGGTCTGATTAAAGAAGTCCAAAAAGCGGTCTTATTAAGGACTAAAAGGACTGCTTATGGAACACCTGATTATAGAAGCCCAAAAGGTCGTCTCATACAAGAAAAAGAGACCTGCTTATAAAAGTCCAATATGTCTACTTACAGAAGATAAATAGGTCTGATTATAGAAGACCAAAAGGTGGTCCCATAAAGGACCGAAAGGACTGCTTTTGAAAGACTGGATTAGAGAGGATCAAAAGGTCGTCTCATACTTGAAAAATTATCTATTTATAGAAGTCCAATAGGTGTACTTATAGAAAATAAATAGGTCTGATTATAGAAGATCAAAATGTGGTCTCATAATCGACCGAAAGGACTGCTTAAGGAAAACCTGATTATAGAAGAACAAAAGGACGTCTCATACGAGAAAAAAGAGGGCTGCTTATAGAAGTCCAATAGGTCTATTTGCAGAAGATAAATAGGTCTATTTATAGAAGACCAAAAGGTGGTCCCATAAAGGACTGAAAGGACTGCCTATGAAAGAGCTGATTATAGAAGACCAAAAGTTGGTCTCATTAAGGACCAAAATGACTGCTTATAGAGGATCAATATGTCTGCTTTTAGAAGGCCAATATGCCAGCTTATAGAAGACCGATAGGTCTGCTTATAGATGACCGATAGGTCTGCTTATAGAAAACCGATAAATCTGCTTATAGAATGCCCATGGGTCTTATAGAAGCTCAATAGGACCTATTATAGAAGACCAAAAGTAATTTCCTACAAAACCCAAGGGTTTCTTTATAGAGGATGAGATTGGACCTAGTTCCGACTTTCTCGAAAAACTAAGGACTGATAAAACTAAGGACTCCCAACTTTCTCGTAAAACTAAGGACTGATAAAACTCCCAAATTCTCCATTCCCTCATCCTGTTTCACTTACTTTCTCCATTGTTTCAATAGCGAATGATAACAAAATGTGCACACATAGGCTGAATAGTCGGGACGCAATTGTTCAGCATTCGGTAGGGAATTGTGTTTCAGCAGAAATGGGAAATATGGTCGGGAACCCTAGATGAGAAAAGGAAAAATAACAAAAAATTAATATTAAGAAACTTTAAATAAAAAATCTCCCTTACCTCCTTGCTGGCATATAAAACCCGGGCCAATGTCAAATCCGAATGTAGGCCACACAAAAAACAATAAATGGATGTGGTGGCTGGGGTCGAGGACATTGAGGGTGTTGAGGGCGGGGTATTAATACTTAAAACGCCACCACCGGCCCCACCATGGCGGGAACCATTTGGTGAGGTGGCATTTATGACCGGAGATGGAATGACATATCTGGGGAAGAAGAGAAGAAATATTAGATTTTTTCTAAATAAAAAATCGATTGAATTGGTAATTACCTCCTGCGCTCCAATGGCACCCTTTCGGCATCCATTGACTCCCACTGGCGTGCCAAATTATTGACACAATCCTTACAGGCCAATACCCGATTACCATTTGGGTCATTATTTAAAGCAGACCCGCTGCTGTTGGCATTCAAATTACTATCCCGCCCACTGCTGGAGTTGGAATTGGAATTGCTGGCCGTTTGGTTGCCTTTAAGACAGGGAAAATGCATTGCATGCGAATTCATGTGCTCAGCACTGGTGGACAACCATTCCATTTTGTTGGAGGGGCAAAGGGTTTTGCAAATGTAACAGCTGGAGGGGAGGGGAAGAAGAAAAATTTGTTAATAAAATGTCGGGCGAAAAATAAATTCCAAACTTACGGATATTGGCCATGACCGTTTTCCAGTTGTTGCTGTTGTTGTTGCGGCTGGCCAGGTGAGGCTGTCACCGATGATTGATATTGTTGTGATTGTTGTTGCTGTTGCTGGGTATTTGGCGTTGTTGGCCGTGAATCATTGTTACGCAAATTTTTCAAATCCCTTGGCTGTTGGCTGGATGAGTGATTTGAATAACTTTCACATGTCTAAAAAGGGGAGGGGGAAGAAAGGGGAAGAAGAAGAAAAAAATAAATATGAGAACGTGTTTTTTAAATAAATAATTAAAATAGTTTTATTTAAGTTGTTATTTATTTTGTAAACAAATATAAATGTAAAGAAGAGGCGAAAGCACCTACCTACCACCACCCCCTCCCCGCAGTCATCATCACCATCACTTCATGATCCCAAGCCTTAATCGCAGCCAGTGACTGTCAGCTTATCAAAATATTTACTCAGATTATTATCACCGTTACCTATCTTTGTTTTCCTTCTTTTAATATGACAAGTACTTGAGTAAACAAAACGAGACATGCTTGGAGATGGTTGTCAAAAAAAAAAACTAT
This sequence comes from Musca vetustissima, assembly GCF_032173495.1. NCBI lineage: Eukaryota > Metazoa > Arthropoda > Insecta > Diptera > Muscidae > Musca > Musca vetustissima. The sequence continues at coordinate 71,336 of NW_026879410.1, forward strand.
TATCTATAATTTCACATTTTGAAATAAGCTCTTAATATGGGGTGTTTATGGAACACAAGTATCGGGGACTAATAAAAAAAGGCCAACAACAATATCACTACTGAGGCGTTAAGCCCATTTAAGTGGCCATTCTTAGATTAGTTGGAAATGTTTACCGAGAGGTGGAGGAGGAGAGGATGTGGAGTAGTATCGTGACAGTGGAACGTCATGATTTGGAAATAAATTTTGAGATAAGACTGAGGAAAATAGGAAAAAGAAAAAAAAACATGTTGTAAAATATTCAACAAACATTTGTTTTTTACCAAAATCGAAAAAAAAAACTTCAATTTTTAGTAAAAAAATGTAATTCAGCACAACTGAATTGCAAAATTACCAACGAAAAATCAATTCGCAATTGAAAAAATCTCAATAAACCCCAATTCAGCCATGCTGAATTGAAGATTTCCTCAAAGGAAATTAATTAAGAGGACCTAAATTGGACATTTCCCAATAAGAATCACATGCAGCCGAGCTGAATTGAAATCTAGCTCATAAAAATCACATTTAGCAAGCAGAAATGAAGATTTCCGAAGGGGAACCTAATTCAGCAGGGCAGAATTCAAAATTTAACACTGAAAACCTTATTCAGCTGGGCAGAATTGCAAATTTCGCAATGGAAAGCTAATTTAGCTGAACGAAATTGAAAATTTCGCAGTGAAAATCTAATTCAGCTGAGCAGAATTTCAGTTTACGCAATGGAAACCTAATTCAGCTGAGCGGAATTTTAGTTTACGCAATGGAAACCTAATTCAGCAAGACTAAATTACAGATTTCACTAATTCAACTGTGCTGAATTGCGGATTTAGTAAAAAATTTCCCCGATAAGGCAAGCTGAATTGAAGATTTTCTATCGTAAACCTTATTCAGCTGTCTCAAATTGAAAATTTTCGAAGAAAAACCTTATTCAGCTAAGCAAATTTCAAGTTTTCGCATAGAAATCCCAATTCAGCAGTCATGAATTGAAGATTTCCAATAGGAAACCCTTTTTAGGTGAGCTGACTTGAAGATTTGGCAAAGGAAATTTAATTCAGCTGAGCAGAATTGCATATTTCACAAGGGAAATCTAATTCAGCAGGGCTGAATAGCAGATTTACTAATCAATACCCCCATTCAGGCAAGCTGAATTGAAGATTTCCTATCGTAAACCTTATTCAGCTGTGTCAAATCGAAGATTTCCGAAGATGAACCTTATTCAGCTGGGCAAAATTCAAGATTTCGCATAGAAATCCCAATTCAGAAGTCATGAATTGAAGATTTTCAATAGGAAACCCTTTCCGACTGGGAGGAATTTCAGATTTCGCATTGAAAGCCTAATTCAGCTAAGCGGTAATGCAGATTTTGCAGTGAAAACCTAATGCAGCTACGCGGAATTGCTGATTTTGCAATGAAAACCTAATTCAGCATGGCTGAATAGCAGATTTACTAATAAAAATTATAGATTTCGCAATAGAAATCTAATTCAACAGAGCGGAATTGCAGATTTAGTAATGGAAACCTAATTCAGCTGAGTAGAATTTAATATTTCCTACAAGAAACGTAATTCAGCTGGGCTGAATTGCAATTTTTTTATGAAAGCCTAATTCAGCTGTGTAGAATTCCAGATTTCTTCATGAAAACCTAATTCAGCTGGGTAAAATTGCAGCATACATAATAGTAACATAAATTAACCGGACTAACTTGAAGATTTCTGATAGGAGACCTAATTCAGCTGGGTTAAATTGCATATTTCCTTCGAAAGAATCTTATTCAGCTGGGCTGAATTCCATTTTTCTTAATGGAAACTTATTTAAGTCGAACTAAATTGCAGATATTGTAATAAAAACTTAATTCAGCTGAGCTGAATTGCAGATTTCTGAAGGAAACCCTAATTTAGCTGAAATAAATTGGAAATTTTTGAAAAGGAACCCCATTCAGCCGAGCTGAATTGCAGATTTCAGAAGGGAAACCTAATTCAGCTAAGAGGAATTGTTGATTTCTTAAGGAAACCCCAATTCAGCTGAGCTGAATTGCAGATTTCTGAAGAGAAATCTAATTCAGCTGAGCTGAATAGCCAATTTTTGATGTGGAACCTTAATTAAAACTCAGCTGAATTTCAGATTTCCTAATAAAAATATAATTCAGCTGAGCTGAATTGCAGATTTTTGAAGGAAAACGTAATTCAGCTGGTCAAAATTGCATATTTCCCATGGAAAACCAAATTCAGCTGGACTAAATTGCAGATTTTCTTATGAAAACCTAATTCAGCTGGGCTTTCAACTCGGCTCCCCGGGTCAATGTCTTCAAATATTAATCAATTATACAGAGATTCAAAAAAAAAAATAAAACAAAACATTTCAATAGACCATTAATTAAAAAAATTTGAATGACAAGAACAACAACAACGAGAAGAACAATTAAATACCAACAACAACAAACTGGGGGTATAATTTTTCAAAAAATAAAATTAGTAACAAATCAAGCTCTCGATTACCCTACACATTAACCTCAATTAGCAATGGCTGTGAACAAAAAAAAAAACAAAGGCAACAACAACCGAACCTGGGGCAACAACAACAAAGCTGCGGCGTGGAGAATTCCAGTTAATAATATTCAACTAAATATTTCAACATATTATTATTGTTGTTGTTATTGGTGTTCTTAAATAATAGTCATAGTAGCGTAACAACAACACCCATAGCAAAAAAATAGTTAATTATAGTTATTTCTGTTTTTGTTGTTGTTTTTTTTTTCATTCATTCACCAACCAGCCAGCCAGGGCACCACCATTCCGAATCAGCTCTAGTTTATTTGTTTTTAAAGACCCCAGTCATAATTATCGACAATTATCAATAACACCATAAGAAAAAAAAAACAACAACAACGACAACAACAACAACAATTATGAAGCCAGTTAAATAGGTGAAATAAAATAAGAACAAAAACAACAAAAAACAACTGGCGAGAACAAGAGTGGGTAAACATTCCCCCCTCACAGCTCTCTTGCGAGAAAAGTAAACAATGGAAATAGTCGCACAGCAGATGATGATAAATGTTCGAGCAAAGAAAAAAAAACACAAAAGATATACGAAAATAGAAGCAAATATTTAAATAAATTAAATATTGACTAAACACAAAAATCGACAACAACAACAACGACAAAAAAAACAACATGAAACCAGAAAAAACCAGGAGAAAAAAATATCAAACACAAACCACACAGTGTTGGGTTGCTTGGCGATGACGACGATAATTCATGGCAAGGAAATCATTTCGACAACCACAAAAGAATGTTTGCGGTTTTGGGGGTTTTAGAAAATATAACCCAAGCCAATTTTGCTGAGCGGAATAGAAAAATTCGTAAAGGATAAATAATTCAGCTGGTGTAGATTGAAGATTTCCTATCGTAAACCAAATTCAGCTAAGCTGAATTGCGGATTTCTTATGCAAACCCTCATTCAGCAAGGCCGAATTGAAGATTTCGTATAAAAACCTCAATTCAGCTGGGCTAAATTTAATATTTCATATGGAAACCCTAATTCAGCTGGGCTAAATTGCAGATTTCCCCTGGAAACCTTAATTCAGCTGAGCTATATTGAAGATTTCTTATTGGAAACCCAATTCAGCTGAGCTAAATTGAAGATTTCTTATTGGAAACCTAATTCAGCTGGGGAAAATGGAAGATTTTCTATGGAAAACCTAATTCTGCTGTTCGAAATTTTAAATTCCCTACGAGAAACTTAATTCTGCTAGGATAAATTTAAGATTTCCAAAGGGAAATCTAATTCAGCTAGGCTAAATTGAAGATTTCCTATTGAAAACCTAATTCAGCTGAGCTATATTGAAGATTTCCTATGGAAACCTTTATTCAGCCGGGCTGAATTGAAAATTTCCTTTGGAAACCTTAATTCAGTCAGGCTGAATTGAAAATCTCCTTTGGAAACCCTAATTCAGCCGGGCTGAATTGAAGATTTCCTATGGAATTGAAGATTTCCTATGGAAACCCGGGCTGAATTGAAGATTTCCTATGGAAACCTTAATTCAGCAGGGCTGAATTGAAGATTTCCTATGGAAACCTTAATTCAGCAGGGCTGAATTGAAGATTTCCTATGGAAACCTTAATTCAGCAGGGCTGAATTGAAGATTTCCTATGGAAACCTTAATTCAGCAGGGCTGAATTGAAGATTTCCTATTTAAACCTTAATTCAGCAGGGCTGAATTGAAGATTTCCTATGGAAACCTTAATTCAGCCGGGCTGAATTGAAGATTTTCTATGGGAATTCAAGCTGTGCTATATTGAACATTTCTTACGGTAAACCAAATTCAGCTAAGGAAAATTTAAGATTTGTTATGGTAAACCTAATTCAGCTGGGCAAAATTGAAGATTTCCTATGGGAAACCTAATTCAGCTAAGCTAAGTTGAAAATTTCCCAACAGAAACCTAATTCAGCTGGGCTAAATTGAAGATTTCCTATAGAAACCTTAATTCAGCCAGGCTGAATTGAAGATTTCTTATGGTAAAACAAAATTCACTGAGGAAAATTGAAGATTTGTTATAGGAAAATAAATTCAACTGGGCTAAATTGAAGATTTGATGAAACCTAATTCAGCTGGTTCAAAGTGAAGATATTTAAACAGAAACCTAATTGAGCTAAGCTGAATTGCAGATTTCTTATGGAAAACCTAATTCAGCTAAGCTAAATTGAAGATATCCCAACAGAAACGTAATTCAGCTGCGTCTAATTGCAGATTTCCCAATGGAAACCTAATTCAGCTGAGCCAAATTGAAGATTTATTATGGAAATCTTAAGATTTCATATGGGAAACCCAATTCAGCTAAGCTGAATTGCATTTTTCGTGAAAATTTTACACAAAAGTGGATAGATATGGGTCAAATTTCACCTATTCAGCTAAGCTGAATTGTAGATTTCTTATTGAAAACCTAATTAAGCTAAACTGAATTGTAAATTTCCTATGAAAAGCCTAATTCAGCTAAGCTGAATTGCAGATTTCTTATAGAGAAACCTAATTCAGCTAGGCTGAATTAAAGATTTCTTATTGAAAACCTTATCAGTCTATAATTACTGTGCTATGACATCAATATAATTATCATTTGACGTCGGTAAATGAAACAATTACGGGCCATTCACATTCCAAGAAATTTGAGGCGGCACAGTGGGTGCGGAAGGAGTCTTGGTTTATTTTTATAAGACTATAAAAATATTTTAAAGAGAGCTTTTCTGCCATGGAACGACAATATTTCTTTTTCATTTTCAAAATTTCCCCCCACTGTGCCGCCTTAAGTCAACATTTACGTACCACCACATTATATCTATCTATTTTCATATGACTGTCATTGACTATGCCCGGTTTTTCATGCACGAGGTGTTGTTTTATTTAATCTACGGCATACCTCTCTATTATTCACAAGACCAAAACAACAACAAAATCAATAAAAATAATAATAAGAACAAGAAAAACACCAAAAGCAACAACAATTTAGTGAAACAAAAAAAACAGAGTCCAGATAATACCAGTCGTGTAAATATTTGCAAAGACGGACGGACGGATGGATGGGTGAACAAATGGAGGTATTTAAAAATAAACAGATTTCTATTAACTGCTTGGTTTGGGTTTAATTTGGTTTATTTGCAGAGGTGGTTGTTTGTCTGTCAGTTTGTTTGTTTTATGACACCCTGGTGTACATATGTACAAACAAATATGTATAAAAATGGGTCTGCCGGTCTTTTTTCTCTGCTGTTCGCAATAAACAATCGGTGATAATTTCAAAAGAAAGCAGCTAAAAGCGGTTAGCCGGAAAAATAATAGGTGTGTTTTTCAAAATTGATAAAAAATATAGGCAGATTCCTCAATTCAGCTGGGCTGAATTGAATACTTCCTACAGAAACCTTAATTCAGCTGGGCTGAATTGAAGATTTCCTATTGGAAACCTAATTCAGCCATGCTGAATTGAAGATTTCCTATTGGAAACCTAATTCAGCCATGCTGAATTGAAGATTTCCTATTGAAAACCTAATTCAGCCAGGCTGAATTGAAGATTTCCTATAGAAACCTTAATTCAGCCAGGCTGAATTGAAGATTTCCTATAGAAACCTTAATTCAGCTGGGCTGAATTAACGATTTCCTATAGAAACCTTAACTCAGCTGGGCTGAATTGAAGATTTCCTATGGAAACCTTAATTCAGCCGGGCTGAATTGAAGATTTCCTATGGAAACCTTAATTCAGCCAGGCTAAATTGAAGTTCTGCTATGAAAACCTTAATTCAGCTGGGCTGAATTGAAGTTCTCCTATGGAAACCTTAATTCAGCAGGGCTAAATTGAAGATTTTCGATGGGAACCCTCATTCAGCAAGACTAAATGGAAGATTTTATATGGCAAACCTAATTCAGCTGTTCTATATTGAAGATTTACTATGAAAAATCTAATTCAGCTGGTTTTCGCTGAATTGAAGATTTCCTATAGAAACCTTAATTCAGCCGGGCTGAATTGGAGATTTCCTATAGAAACCTTAATTCAGCCGGGCTGAATTGAAGATTTCCTATAGAAACCTTAATTCAGCCGGGCTGAATTGAAGATTTCCTATAGAAACCTTAATTCAGCCGGGCTGAATTGAAGATTTCCTATAGAAACCTTAATTCAGCCGGGCTGAATTGAAGATTTCCTATAGAAACCTTAATTCAGCCGGGCTGAATTGAAGATTTCCTATAGAAACCTTAATTCAGCCGGGCTGAAGTGAAGATTTCCTATAGAAACCTTAATTCAGCCGGGCTGAATTGAAGATTTCCTATAGAAACCTTAATTCAGCCGGGCTGAATTGAAGATTTCCTATAGAAACCTTAATTCAGCCGGGCTGAATTGAAGATTTCCTATAGAAACCTTAATTCAGCCGGGCTGAATTGAAGATTTCCTATAGAAACCTTAATTCAGCCGGGCTGAATTGAAGATTTCCTATAGAAACCTTAATTCAGCCGGGCTGAATTGAAGATTTCCTATAGAAACCTTAATTCAGCCGGGCTGAATTGAAGATTTCCTATAGAAACCTTAATTCAGCCGGGCTGAATTGAAGATTTCCTATAGAAACCTTAATTCAGCCGGGCTGAATTGAAGATTTCCTATAGAAACCTTAATTCAGCCGGGCTGAATTGAAGATTTCCTATAGAAACCATATTTCAGCCAGGCTGAATTGAAGATTTCCTATGGAAACCTTAATTCAGCCAGGCTAAATTGAAGTTCTGCTATGAAAACCTTAATTCAGCTGGGCTGAATTGAAGTTCTCCTATGGAAACCTTAATTCAGCAGGGCTAAATTGAAGATTTTCGATGGGAACCCTCATTCAGCAAGAATAAATGGAAGATTTTATATGGCAAACCTAATTCAGCTGTTCTATATTGAAGATTTACTATGAAAAATCTAATTCAGCTGGTTTTCGCTAAATTGAATATTTCATATGGGAAAACTAATTCAGCTGCGCTAGATTCAAGATTTCATATGGCAAACCTAATTCAGCTGTTCTACATTGAAGATTTACCATGGAAAATCTAATTCAGCTGAGCTAAATTGAAGACTTTGTATGGGAAACCTAATTCAGCTGCGCTATATTCATGATTTGTTATGTGAAACCTAATTCAGCTGGGTAAATTGCAGATTTCCTATGAGAAACATTATTCGGCAGAGCTGAATTGCAGATTTCTAATGGGAATCGTAATTTAGTTCGGCTGAATTATATATTTTCTACAGAAAACCTAATTCAGCTTAGCTGGCTTGTAAATTTCCTACTGGAAATCTAATTAAGCTAAGCTGAACTGAAGATTTTTTAATGGAAACATAAATCAGCTTAGCTGAATTGCAGATTTTCCATCGAAACCCAAATTCAGCTCAGCTGAATTGCAGATTTTCCGTTGAAATCCAAATTCAGCTTAGCTGAATTGCAAATATTTCATCATAAACCTAATTCTGCTTAGCTGAATTGCAGATTATCCATCGAAATCCAAATTCAGCTTAGCTGAATTGCAGATTTTCCGTCGAAAACCAAATTCAGCTTAGCTGAATTGCTGATTTCCTACTGGAAACCTAATTCAGCTGCACTATATTAAAGAATTCCCATTGAAACCCATATTCAGCTTTGCTGAATTGCAGATTTCCTAATGAAAACCTAATTCAGCTAAGCTGAATTGAAATATTCTTCAAGAAAAAAACTTTAGATATATAAAAAATACCCATTATAATTTCTTATACACTCCCAAGTGGCTTTCATATAAAATTTTTTACCACCGTCGTCGTCGTCAAGTGCTATCTTATCGGTCGGACGGGCCCAATATTCATCACACACATTATGTTTATTACGAGGGTACTTAAAATAATAATCATAATGACGATGAAGTCTATAAACTAACTGCTCATTTCAAGTATATTCTGGCATTTCATTTCAATTTGTTGTTGTTGTTGCTGTATATCGTTGAAATATTTTTGTTGTTGGCATGGTGTTGTATTTCAGTTGTTGTTGTTGTTGACATTGTACTCCATATTGTGTCACTGATAAGCAGAAGAATAACAGAGCCACAGAACTACTCCTCTTAAGCATTACCCCCTAGGCCAGACGGCTTAAGTGGGTGAGGGGTGAGGCAAGGAGGTTAGGGTAATGCCACCACGATATCTGGTATTTCTGTTTGTTTTTGTGGTTGTTGTTGTTGTTTTTGCTTTCTTTATTTCACATTTGTTTAACAATTCCAGACAAATGTTTAATTAGATCATTATTTATAGCACCAATCATTTGTGTTTTTATTCTGTTTATTCCGGTTTTTTGTTGTTTTTCCCCTCTCCCCATCCCCTTCTCCCTAACTCTCGGGGGAGGGAGATTTGAGTTAATTCCCCACAATAAAAAATAAAAATGAAACAAATGTGGGTTTTATTTGCCATATTAATGTGAGATAAGGTTTAGCTTAGCATGCCAGAACATGGCCATATAAAATGATGGTGATGATGAGGCGATCATGGTGTAAACACAGAATGGCTTTCGTTTATCAGTCGCCGAGTGGAGGGCAGGTGTGAAATTTAATTAAGGGACCACCAAAAGAAATCTTTTTATGGAAATTCAAATATACAAGTTCATACATAGATAACAATTAACAATTTTTATGATTTTTAATAATTAACAAGGGAAAAACTTTGCTGAATTAAAATGTTGTCAAGGAATAAATTAATTTAGAGGGTTTCAATAGGAAATCTTCAATTCAGCTCGGCTGAATTAATGTTTCAATAGGAAATCTTCAATTCAGCCCAGCTGAATTAATGTTTCCATAAAAAATCTTCAATTCAGCTCGGCTGAATTAAGGTTTCTATAGGAAATCTTCAATTCAGCCTGGCTAAATTAAGGTTTCCATAGGAAATCTTCAACTCAGCCCAGCTGAATTAAGGTTTCCATAGGAAATCTTCAATTCAGCACAGCTGAATTAAGGTTTCCATAGGAAATCTTCAATTCAGCCCAGCTGAATTAGGGTTTCAGTACGAAATCTGCAATTCAGCTCATCTGAATTAGGTGTCCATTAGGAAAGCTACAATTTAGCCCAACTGAATTAGGGTTTCAGTACGAAATCTGCAATTCAGCTCATCTGAATTAGGTGTCCATTAGGAAAGCTACAATTTAGCCCAGCTGAATAATGTTTCAACAACGAATTCTCAAATTCAGCCCAGCTGAATTAGGTTTCTTTTAGTTAATTTGCAATTTAGCTTAGCTAAATTAGGTTTCTATTCGAAATTTGCAATTCAGCTCAGCTGAATTATGTTTCGCTTCGGAAATTTACAATTTAACTCACCTGAATTAGGTTTTCACTAGGCAATCTTCAATTCGGTTTAGCTGAATTAGGTTTCCACTAGGAAATCTTAACTTTTTACCAGCAGAATACGGTATTATTTTAGAAATCTGTAATCTAGACTAACTGAATTAGATTTCCTTTGGAAAATCTTTAATTTGACCTAGCTGAATTAGGTTTCCCATATGAAATCTTTAATTCGACACAGCTGAATTAATTTTCCCATAAGAAATTTTCAATTTAGCCCAGCTGAATTTGGTTTCCCATAGGAAAACATCGATTTTACTCAGTTTAATTTAGTTTCTCATATCCAATCTTCAATTTAACCCAGCTGAATTAGGTTTCCCGTAGAAAATCTTTAATTTAGATTAGCTGAATAGGGTTTATGTTAGAATATATGCAATTTAGGCTAGCTGAATATGGTTTCAAGCAGGAAATTCAAAATGTAGTCTAGCTGAATTAGATTTCCATTAGCATATCTTCAAATTAGGCTAGCTGAATTAGGTTTCCACTTGGAAATCTTCAATTTATACCAGCTAAATTAGGGTTTCACTTCGAATTCTTCAATTTATACCAGCTGAATTTGGTTTCCCTTAAGAACTTTACAATTCAGCTTAGCTGAATTAGATTTGCATAAGAAAATCTTCATTTCAGCTTAGCTGAATTACCTTTCCCTCCCGAAATCTTCAATTCAGCTTAGCTGAATTAGGCTTCCCACCCGAAAATATTTAATTCACATTGGCTGAATTTGAATTCGAAAAGAAAGTATTCAATTCAGCTTAGCTGAATTACCTTTCCCATCCGAAATCTCCAATTTAGTTTAGCTGAATTTGGTTTCCATAAGAAAATCTTCAATACAGCAAAGCTGAATTTGATTTCCATAATAAAATCTTCAATTCAGCTTAGCTGAATTGCCTTTTCCACCCGAAATCTTCAATACACCTTGGTTGAATTTGTTTTCCATTAGGAAATATTTAATTCAGCTCAGCTGAATTTGGTTTACATAAGAAAATCATCAATTCAGCTTAGCTGAATTACCTTTCCCAACCGAAATCTTAAAATCAGCTTAGCTGAATTACCTTTCCCACCCGAAATCTTTAATTTAGTTGAGCTGAATTTGATTTCCATAAGAAAATCTTCGATTCAGCTTAGCTGAATTTGGTTTCCCATCCGAAATCTTCAATTCAGCTTAGCTGAATTAAGCCTTACCTCGGAAATTTCCTAAAAATTTAATTTATTTTGCTTGTATTAACCCACATTTAATTGAAATATCATATAACACACAACATTTAATATTTGCTTGTTTGTTTGTCGTAGATAACCCGGAATACACCCATTTGTTATCAGGATGGAAGGCCTGATAATAATCCGAATATTACCTCCATTTATGTGTTTGATGTGGTTGTTTTCTTTTTTATTCTATAATGATTGTGATTTATAAATAACATTGAAAGAATATTTTCGAGTATGACCAATTAATAATGGAAGAGCCGGACGGACGGACAGACAGACAGACTTGAGATAAGCCCAGGAAAATAAATCAACAACAACCAAAAACGTGAACTAGTTCTCCTCGTATGCAACAAATTAAATGACAATTCCGAAATGAAGTTCCCAAATCATTATGCCTGCCTGCCTGGCTGGCTGATAAGATAATCATCTGGGAAACTTTTTCCCCATGCGCATACTATGTGTGAAAGTCCGACTGATTGCCTAATCATCATCATCATCGATAGTTCCGTGGCCATTAGGCGCAATACAATAACCTTCAAAAGCAACCCAACCCCAACCGCATTTCCCCACCCTGTTCCAGTACAAACAGCCAACTTTCTATTATTCTTGCCGATAAGGAGGCTTTTTATTTTTCGCTTAATCTATTTGTAGTTCTGTGGACCACCTTTAATAAACCTTTTGGCCTCATCAGCAGCAGTATTGCTTTCGATGCCGATGAGGATAAGCCTCGTTTGGTCTATCTGTCTGTCTGTCTGTCCGTCCGAAATACACACTTTTTTCTTCATTGCTGTTAAGTGATAACCTCTTGGTTGTTATAGCGCAACAACTTTGACTTCGGTTATCTCTCTGTTACGCCTGAGAGAGCACTACGCCACCACAGAGGTTAAACCCCGGCCGACAATAAAAAAAAATGTAGAAAGACATTCAACCAAAAATAAATGGAAAGAAGAAGAAAAAATAAAAAAAAAACTTGGATGAGCTGTACTTCTTACTTAACAATTGCGTTGGTCGTTCGTTCGGTTGTTGATTCGGTCGATCTATAATCTCGGAAACCGAGAACCAAACCGCGAAACACTTGACAGACTGATAAGAGGAGACATAGAATGACACACTGAGGGTTCGTGGAACAGATAGGCAGTCAATGAAAGCGAAAGAATGACAATAATTTTTATTTCACATGCTGACAATGGTCCTCAGCCCCCCACCCCCCTCTTCACCACCACCCTCTCACCATGCTTGTGAGTAATGTTTTCTTTGCTTTCAATATTGACATCAATTGTAAATTTATTTATTTATTTATTTTTTTTTTTTGATTTTGCATCATCAAGACTGAGCAAGGAGAGGACGAGAAAGAGAGAGACGAAACGACACGACACGATGGAGCAGAACCGATTGACAGATCCATGGAAAATTATAAATAATTCATGCATAAATATCAATAAGAAAAAGAGAGAAAAACCTAGATTTAAAGGAAATGGAAATGTTTGCAGCAACCTTCAACCAAACGAACGGAGGTGACAAGTAAATCAGTTGGGAAATCTTCCATTCAGCTCAGCTGAATTAGGTTTCGCAAAGGAAATCTTCAATTAAGCCCACCTAAATTAGATTTCCTATAGGAAATCTTCAATTCAGCTTAGCTGAATATGGTTTCCTATAGGAAATCTTCAATTCAGCTTAACTGAATATAGTTTCCTATAGGAAATCTTAAATTCAGCTTAGCTGAATAAGGTTTCCTATAGGAAATCTTCAATTCAGCTTAGCTGAATTAGGTTTCCTATAGGAAATCTTCAATTCAGCTTAGCTGAATTAGGTTTCCTATAGGAAATCTTCAATTCAGCCCAGCTGAATAAGAGTTCCTATAGGAAATCTTCAATTCAGCTTAGCTGAATTAGACTTCCCTTATGAAATATTTAATTCAGCCCATCTGAATTAGATTTCGCAAAGGAAATCTTCTATTCAGCGTAGCTGAACAAGTGTTCTAATACAAAATCTTCAATTCAGCGCGGCTGAATTAGATTTCCTATAGGAAATCTTCAATTCAGCGCGGCTGAATAAGAGTTCCTATAGGAAATCTTCAATTCAGCCCGGCTGAATAAGAGTTCCTATAGGAAATATTCAATTCAGCCAGGCTGAATTAAGGTTTCCATAGGAAATCTTTAATTCAGCCCGGCTGACTTAAGGTTTCCATAGGAAATCTTCAATTCAGCCCCGCTGAATTAAGGTTTCCTATAGGAAATCTTCAATTCAGCTTAGCTGAATAAGGTTTCCTATAGGAAATCTTCAATTCAGCTTAGCTGAATAAGGTTTCCTATAGGAAATCTTCAATTCAGCTTAGCTGAATAAGGTTTCCTATAGGAAATCTTCAATTCAGCTTAGCTGAATAAGGTTTCCTATAGGAAATCTTCAATTCAGCTTAGCTGAATAAGGTTTCCTATAGGAAATCTTCAATTCAGCTTAGCTGAATAAGGTTTCCTATAGGAAATCTTCAATTCAGCCGTGCTGAATAAGAGTTCCTATAGGAAATCTTCAATTCAGCCAAGCTGAATAAGAGTTCCTATAGGAAATCTTCAATTCAGCCAAGCTGAATAAGAGTTTCCATAGGAAATCTTCAATTCAGCCCAGAAGAATTAGAGTTTCCATCGGAAATCTTCAATTCAGCCCAGCTGAATTAAGGTTTCCATAGGAAATCTTCAATTCAGCCCAGCTGAATTAAGATTTCCATAGGAAATCTTCAATTCAGCCCAGCTGAATTAAGGTTTCCATAGGAAATCTTCAATTCAGCCCAGCTGAATTAAGGTTTCCATAGGAAATCTTCAATTCAGCCCAGCTGAATTAAGGTTTCCATAGGAAATCTTCAATTCAGCCCAGCTGAATTAAGGTTTCCATAGGAAATCCTCAATTCAGCCCAGCTGAATTAAGGTTTCCATAGGAAATCTTCAATTCAGCCCAGCTGAATTAAGGTTTCCATAGGAAATCCTCAATTCAGCCCAGCTGAATTAATGTTTCCATAGGAAGTCTTCAATTCAGCTTAGCTGAATAAGGTTTCCTATGGGAAATCTTCAATTCAGCTTAGCTGAATAAGGTTTCCGTTAGGAAATTAGCAATTCAGCGTGTCTGAATAAGATTTCCGTTAGGAAATCAACAATTCAGCGTGTCTGAATAAGATTTCCGTTAGGAAATCAACAATTCAGCTTCAGGGGTTTATTAGAAGCCTAATTGGACTAAGAGGAGCTCGTTAAAGGTCCAATCAGCATAAGGGAGCTCCTTAGACGTCTAATTGGATAAAGAGAAGATTGTCAGAGGTCCGATTAGTTATGTAGGAGGTTGTTAGAGGTCCGATTAGGTTAAGAGGAGTTTATTAGATATCCTATTAGGTTACGAGAAGATTGTTAGAGGTCCAACTAGGCTGAGAGGAGGTTGTTAGAGGTCCAATTGGGTTAAGAGGAATTATGAGATGGTTGTTAGAGGTCCGATTAGGTTAGGAGGAGTATATTAGAGGTCCGGAAGTTGTTCGAGGTCCAATCATGTTAAGAGGAGCCCGTCAGAGGACCAATTGGATTAAGAGTAGGTTGTCAGAAGTCAGATTAGTTATGTAGGAGGTTGTAAGAGGTCCAATTAGGTTAAGAGACGGTTTTTAGAGGTCCGACTAGGTTTAGAGGAGGTTGTTTGAGGTCCAGTTGTGTTAAGAGCTGGTTTTTAGAGATCCAATTTGGTTTAGAGGATGTCCGATTAGGTTAGGAGAAGGTTGTTTGAGGTCCAACTAGGCTGAGAAGAGCTCATTAAAGGTCCAATTAGGGTAAGAGAAGGTAAATTTTATTAAAAGAGGTTTAGTTATTACAGGTCCAATTAGTTATGGAGGATATGAAGCAGACACCTATAGGTCTGAATGTAAAAGGTAACGTTGTTAAGGTATTATCCTATGTTAGGAGAAGGTCGTTAGAGGCTCGACTAAGTTAATATGTGTTTGTTGCAACCATAGACCCCATTTGAACCAGATCAGATTCTTTTCCATGAATTTATATTTAATTATTTTTTAAAACTTTCCCCCCAAAAAAACCCCGCACTATTTCCCTAATTACTTCTTCCCAAATGATAAATGATGATGATGACCTGAAACCGCTTTTTCAGATTTTCTTTCAACCTTCTTCTTTAGTTTCCTTCTTGCCCATATTGCTTTTCCGCTTACCTTTTCTACAGCTGATGAAACACCAATTGATGACTGTTGTACACCTTCGGCGCGACTAGAGTGTTTTTCATAGCATGTGGAACAAATTTGCACCATGCCTAGAGGGGCGAGAAGATCAAAGGGAAAGAGAGAGAGAGAGAAAGAACAAAAAAAAAGTTAGTTTTTTCGGTTGTTTGTCGGTGTTTTTCTTTCTTCGCTTTGCTTTGCTCAGTGGCTTACCTTGCGGGCTAATGGGACTAGCATTCTTATAAGCTGTCATTTGTTTTATGAATGGATAGTAGGGTTCACGTTCGGCATTTGGACAACAATAGACCAGTCTTAATTGTGAGGAGGGGGCATCAGTGCCGCAGGTATAACACACAAATTTTGCACGTTCCACAACGGAGGCAGGTTTTTTCCTTAGATAATAGTTGCGTTCACTTTCGGGTATTTGATTAGTCTGAAAAGAGAGAGAAAAGTGGGGAGAGATTAGAAATATGAAAAAGAAGAATTTTTTAACAAAATGTATAAAATGGGTCCCAAAATATCCAAAATATTTTTAAAAATCGTTGCTTGAAGCTTAGGTTGTATTTCAAAAAAATCGTTTAAAAAAATAAGGTTTGGAGCTCTAAAAGACCCTATTAGAAGTCCGGCATGTATTGTAGGAGCTCATTAGACCTACAATTAGGTTAGGAGGAGGTCTTTAGAGGTCCGAATAGGTATGTAGGAGGTTGTTAAAGGTAAAATTATGATAAAAGCAGGTTGTTAGAGGTTCAACTAGGTTAAGAGGATGTTGATAGAGGTCCGATTAGGTATTTAGAAGGTTGTTAGTGTCCATTTAGGGTAAGAGAAGGATGTTAGAAGTCCGATTTTTTATGAAAAGGTTGTTAGAAGTCCGATAAGGTCATAAGAGGTCGATAGAGGTCCAATTAGGTTAATATGAGGTTGTTAGAGGTCCGATGAGGTAATGAGGAGGATGTTAGTGGTCCGATGAGGTTATGAGGAAGTTGGTAGAGATCCGATTATTTATGTAGGTGGTAGTTAAAGCACCGATTAGGTTGGCAAGAGGTAGATAGAGGTCCGTTTAGATTTAGAGGAGGTTGTTAGAGGTCCCATTAGGTGGGTAAGATGTTGTTAGAGGTTCGATTAGGTATGTAGGAGGTTGTTAGAGGCCCAACTAGATTAAGATGAGGTCATTAAAGATCCAATCGGATTCATAGGAGGTTGCTAGAGGTCCGATTTTGTTAGGAGAATGTTGTTACAGGTCGATTTAGTTAGAGGAAAGTTGTTAGAAGTCCGATAAGGTTAAGAGAAGGTTATTAGAGGTTCGAAGAAGTTATCAGAGGTCTAATTAGATTAAGAGGAGAGCGTTAGAGGTCCAATTAGGTTAAAAGGAGGATGTTAGAGGTCCGATTAGGTTAAGATGAGGGTGTTAGAGGACAAATTAGGTTAAGAGGAGTATGTTAGAAGTCCAATTAGGTTAAGAAGAAGTTATCAGAGGTACAATTAGGTTAAGTGGAGGGTGTTAGAGGTCCAATTAGGTTAAGGGGAGGGTGTTAGAAGTCCAATTAGGTTAAAAGGAAGTTGTTAAAGGTCCAACTAGGTTAAGAGGATCTCATTAGATGTCCGATTACATTAAGAGGAAATTGTCAGAGGTCGAATTTGTTTAAGAAGTGATTGTAATTTAAGTAAGGTAAGTATTTCCGGAGGGGTTTTTTAGAAGTCTAACTAAAAGTCCGATTAGGTTAGGAGCAAGTTGTTAGAGATCCGATCAGATAAGCAGGACTTTTTTTAGAGATCTAAATAATATAGCACATGATCATAAGAACTTCAATTAGTGCAGAGGAGATCATCATGGTTCGAATAGTATAGTAGAGGTCCATTTGAAGTCCGATATGCATATAAAGTGCTCATAATAGGTCTAACATGCCCGTTAGCGATCCGACTTGTATAGTAAATGAACATGAGAGGTATGAAGAGGTTCTTAGAGGTCCGCTCAAGTAAGGAGGAAGTAATTAAAGATCTTTTCATTTACAAAACAGAGGAGGTTTTTAGAGGTCAGATGAGGAAAATATCTGGTTATTACGGATCGAATTAATATAGAAATAGCTCTTAAGAGTTCGCTAGAGGTTCGATTAGGATAGAAGGAGTTTGTTAAAGGTCCGATTAGAAAATGTTGCTAAGAGGTCGAACTAATATTGAAAGTGCTCTTAAGAGGTTCTTAGAGGTGTGATCAGGTTTCGAAGTTGCTCATATTGGTCCGATTAGGTACGGAAGGAGTTTCAATTAGGTTAGAAGGAGTTTGTTAAAGGTCCGATTAGAAAATGTTCATAAGAGGTCGAACTAATATAGAAAGTGCTCTTAAGAGGTCCTTAGAGATGTGATCAGGTTTCGAGGTTGCTCTTATTGGTCCGATTAGGTACGGATGTGGTTATTAGAGATAAAAAATGCCCATAAGAGGTTAAAATAATATTATGGGAGCTCATTAGAGTTTCTATTAGTACAGTAGATGTTCATTGAAAGTTCCATGTGTATAAAAGAAGCTCACTGGCGATCCCCTTACGTAAGGCAAAGGTTGTTTGAGGGTCTGATGAGGAAAATGTCAGCTTATTACAGACCAAACTAATAAAAAAGGAGCTCTTCATAAGTGGTCCAACTAGTATTATTATGTTTAAGAGGAGCTCACTAACGATCCCATTATTGAAGAAGAAGGTAGTTCGAAGGTTCGATTATGTAAATATCAGGTTATTACAGATCTAATTAATATAGAAAGAGCTATTAAGAGGTCCCTGGAGGTTCGATTAGGTTGGGAGAGGTACAGATTAGGTACGAATGTGGTTATTAGACACAGATTTCGTATGTAAAATGCTCAGAAGAGGTCCAATTAGTAGTATGGAAGCTCTTGAGAGGTTCGACAGGTGAAGCAAAAGCTCATTGAAAGTTCGACATGTATAGGAGGAGCTCACTGGCGATCCCCTTACGTAAGGCAAAGGTTGTTCGAAGTTCCGATTAGGAAAATATCAGGTTATTAGATAGAATATATAAAGAAAGAGCTCTTAAGAGGTCCTTAGAGGTTCGATTAGGCTAGCTAGGATGTGGTAATTAGAGACAGAAAATGCTCATAAAAGGTCCAACTAGTAGTATGGAAGCTCTTTAGAGGTACGATTCATACAGTAGGAGTTCATAAGAAGTCCGACACGTATAGAAGCAGCTCAGTAGCGACCCCATTACGTAAAAAAGAAAATATCAGTTTATTAGAGATCGAAGTAATATAGAATGTACTCTTAAGAGGTCGCTAGAGGTTCGATTAGGTTATTAGAAATACCAAATGTTCACAAGAGGTCCAACTAGTAGTGTGGAAGCTATTTAGAGGTTCCATTACTACTTTCAATGAAATTCTACTCATTGAAAGTTCCACATGTATAAGAGTACCTCTCTAGCGATCCATTTGGTAAGGCGAAGGTTGTTAGAGGTCCGATTAGGAAAATATCAAATTATTAAAGATATAATTTATATAAAAAGTGTTCGATAGAGGTCCTTTGCGGTGTAGTTAGGTTAGGAAGAGTTTTTTATAGGTCCGATTAGGTACAGATGTGGTTATTAGAGAACGATTTTGTATAGAAAATGCTCTGAAGAGGTCCAATTAGTATTATGGAAGCTCTTTAGAGGTTCCATTAGTACAGTAGAAGTTCATTAGAAGTCCGCTATATATTAGAGGATCTCATTAAATGTCCGCTTAGGTAAGGCGGATGTCCTTGCGGCTCCAAATAGTTAACGGTAAGTTAATAAATAGTTTAAAAATGTACAAAATTTAATGATTTTTTAGAAAATATCTAAAAATTGGCCTCCAAAATTTATTCAAAAAATTTTTAAGCTCTTCAAGTCTTTAAAAAATATTTTTTTTTTTTTTTTTTTGTTTTTTTTTTTTTTTTTTTTTTTTTTGTAGTAGTTTATGTCTAGAAATCTGTTACGGATCTACACCACCACTATGTGTTTTTTATGGCCGGCCACCAATGAAAACATAAATTTAAAAATTCATTTGCACTTTAAAAAGACTAGAAAAAGAAGAAACCGTATGGATGGGGAGGGGGTCTAGAGAACGACCGGATCCCAGGCAGCAGCAGCAGCCAACATTTAACTTTCATTGCTTTAGTAGAACAGTTTTTGTTGATGTTGTTCTTCTTTTAATTTGCATAAAAATTTCATTAAACAAATAAAGTATTTCAAAAAAAAAAATTTGAAAACAAACAAAAAACTTTAAAACAACAAAAAAAGAAGAACAACCAAAACAACAACAACAACAAAAAATATGAACAAGTTTATTGACATTTGAAGTGATGGTGTGCGCTATGCCGGAAAGAGAGCCTGAGAGCTACTGCTGTTATATGCCGTGCTGAAAACAGATTAAATTGCAAAGCAACAACAAAACAAATGTTGTACAAAAACAACACAAACAACAACAAAAACACCCCAGAGCAGAAGCAGTAAGAAGAAACACAACACACAATAAAAAAAAATGAAAATAATAACAATAATAGCTTGGCCATAGACCACGAACAAGGCAATGAATTTATCATGGGGCCAAAAACCCACACACACGTACACACACACGGAAACTCACTTGCCCAAAATCTACTCTAACGGTTGGCTGGCTGGCTAATGGTTGGGAAGAGGAATCCATGCTCCAAATTGCCAAAAAAGAAAGAAAAAAGCAAAACAAAACCAGTAAGGAAAGTAGTAAAGTCGGACGGGGCCGACTATATGATACCCTTCACCACTATGGATATATTAAACAGGACTATTAACATGAAATTGGATGAAATAAAATATGTGATATTTATCTAAATGTGAATCTACCTATATATCCATAAGTTATATAAATCGACTTCAATCAAATATAAATAGGTTATCTGTTGGGCTATGTCTGTACTTCTAGAAAACGCAACTACGTAATTCTATGCTCAATTTTGTACGTTGTGCAAAATTTGATGTCAACCTGACTAGCATGAAGAGTTTGATGTCCAATTTACTTAAAATCGGGCGAAAATATATGTGGAAGCTCTATCCAAATATATCGAAGGATATATAGGGACTTTGGTGCACCATTTACATGAAATCGGACGAAACTATATCTGAATCTGGGTCGATTTCTTCGAAACTGGGCAGACATCATTCTAGGCTCAATTCAGTACGTTATGCCAAATTTCCTGCAAATCGAAAGATATATAGGGACTTTGGGGCACCATTAACATGAAATCGAACGAAACTATATATGGGAGCTATATCTAAATCTGGACCGATTTTCGCGAAACTGGGCAGACATCATTCTAGCCTCAATTCAGTACGTTATGCCAAATTTCCTGCAAATCGAAGGATATCTAGGGACCTTGGGGCACCATTTACATGGAATCGGACGAAACTATATATGTGAGCTATATCTAAATCTGGACCGATTTTCACGAAACTTGGCAGACATCATTCTAGACCTAAATGATTAGGCTGTACCAAATTTCGTGAAAATCGAAGGTTATCTAGGGACTTTGGGGCACCATTTACATGAAATCGGACGAAACTATATATGGGAGCTATATCTAATTCTGGACCGATTTTCACGAAACTTGGCAGACATCATTCTAGACCCAAATGATTAGGCTGTACCAAATTTCGTGCAAATCGAAAGATATATAGGGACTTTGGGGCACCATTTACATAAAATCGGACGAAACTATATATGGGAGTTATATCTAAATCGGGGCCGATTTTCTCGAAACTTGGCAGACATCACTCTAGGCTTAATTCAGTACGTTATGCCAAATTTCGTGCAAATCGAAAGATATATAGGGACTTTGGTGCACCATTTACATGAAATCGGACGAAACTATACATGGAAGCTATATCTAAATCTGGACCGATTTTCACGAAACTTGGCAGACATAATTCTAGACCTAAATGATTAGGCTGTACCAAATTTCGTGCAAATCGAAAGATATATAGGGACCGTTTACATTAAATCGGTTAAATATATATATGGGAGCTTTATCTAAATCTGAACCGATTTTTCCCAATTCGTCCTTAGGCCGAATAAGTGACCTATGCCAAATTTCATCCAAATCGGATCATAAATGCGACCTGTACTTTGTTTACAATTTAACATGGACAGACGGACAGACGGACGGACGGACGGACATGCATAAATCGATTCAGAAAGTGATTCTATGCATATTCTCAAAAGGAACCATGGGTCTATCTCGATTATTTTTGCCTGTTACAAACATATGCACAAAGACATAATACCCTGTACCACAGTGTGGTGAAGGGTATAAACACACACAAAAGACCTCCGAATAAAAAACCTCATCATATTTTTTTTTGCGCGATAGCACGCTTTGCAAAAAAAAAATCGAAGAAGAAAAAAATACAACAACAACAAAAAAGCTTTGTGAAAAAATAAATAAAAAAATACTGACTCGAAACTGTTTCAAATAAAAAAAAATGTTTGAAATGTCGGTTTTTGTTTCTTCCTTTTTTTTTTTTGATCGGAGGGGGATTTTATTGCCTTTATTGTTATTGTGTGTCATGTTGTTGTTGTTTTCCCATTCAGATTTTTTTTCATTTACAAAACTGCGACCAAACACGAAATGTATCCATAAATATTTTGATGATTAGAAGGAAAAGAAAAAAAAATACAATAACAACAACAACAACAACAAGAAAATAAAAATAAAGGCTGAAGAAAAAAAAAAGAAGGTTTGCGAAGGCCACACAAATCATCGGGAGCGATAGAGTGAAGCGGAGGTTTGAAATGGAGGTTAAGAAGGGGGTATGTGAAGGGTTCTTTGGCTTGCGGATTTTTTTTATTATTCAGGCAGCTGTGTTTGTGTGTGTGTTTTTGGGACTCAGCTGTCTTTTGACAGAGGAATTTAACTTCTTTTAGAATAGGAATTCACACAGCGTGTGATTGAATGAATGACGAAGTGACTGGGCGAGTGAGTGAGGAGTGAAAAAGAAGAACACCAAATTGAATTGATAGGTTCGAAAGTCCGATTAGATAAATATCAGGCTATTAGAGATCGAACTAATATTGAAAGAGCTCTTAAGAGGTCCCTAGAGGTTCGATTAGGTTAGGAGGAGTTTGTTATGCGTCCGATTAGCTACGGATGTGGTTATTAGAAATATAAAATGCTGATAACAAGTCCAATTAGTAGTATGGAAGCTCAATACAGGTTCGTCAAGTAAATCAGAAGCACATTGAAAGTTCCACATGTATAAGAGGAGATCTCTAGGGAACCCATTAGGTAAGGCGAAGGTTTTTAAATGTCCGATTAGGTAAATATCAAGTTATTACGAATCGAACTAATATAAGAGAAACTTTTGAGAGGTCTCTAGAGGTGCGATTAGGTTATAAGAAGGTTGTTATAGGTCCGATTAGGTACATATGTGGTTATTAGTGACCGATTACTTGCAAAAAATGCTCATAAAAGGTCCAACAACTAGTAGTATGGAAGCTCATTAGAGTTTCCATTTGTACAGAAGAAGTTCATTGAAAGTTCCATATGTATATGAGGAGCTCACTAACGATTCCCTTAGCTAAGGTGAAGGTTGTTCGAAGGTCCGATTAGGAAACTATCAGGTTATTAGAGATCGAACTAATATAAGAGGAGCTTTTAAGAGGTCCTTAAGAGGTGCGATTAGGTTAGAAGAAGGTTGTTATAGGTCCGATTAGGCACGTTAGGTGGTTATTAGAGATAGAAAATGTTCATAAGAGGGCCAACTAGTAATGTGGAAGTTCTTTAGTGGTTCCCCCCTTCGTACAGTAGAAGCTCATTATATGTCCGGCATGCAATAGAGGAGCTCATTAAATATCCGCTTAGGTAAGGCGGATGCCCTTACTGGTCCAATTAGTTAAAGGTAAGTGAATTTATAAAACGGATTTAGATAAGAAGAATGTTCGACTAGGTAAAGAGGAAGTTATTCGAATTCTCTGAAGAGGTCTGAAGAGGTTCTTAGAGGTCCGAAGATGTTTTTAGTCGATTGAAGAGGTTCTTAGAGGTCTGGAAAGTTCCGAAGAGGTTTTTATAGGTCCGAAGAGATAAAAAGAAGATTATTAGAAGTCCGATTAGGATAATATCACGTTATTAGTGATCGAACTAATGTAGAAAGAGCTCTTAAGAGGTCCTTAGCAGTGCGATTAGGTTAGGAGGAAATTGTTATAGGTCCGAATAGGTACGGTAAGAAAAATGGAGGTTGTTCGATATTCATCTACTTGAGGATGAGGTGATTAGAGATCTTCGTAATACAGAAGTTGTTCAGAAGACCAACAAAATAGTATAGGGAGAGCACACTAGAGGTTCAAACTGCATTGGAAAAATACATTAGAGGTCTGAAGAGTTTCTTAGAGTTCTAGAGAAATTCTTAGAGGTCTGAAGAGGTTCTTAGACGTCTAGAGATGTTCTTAGAGGTCTGAATAGGTTCTTAGAGGTCTGAAGATGTCCCTAGAGGTCCGAAGAGGGGAAAAGTAAGTTATTACAGATCTAACCAATATTGAACGTGAACACAAGTGCTTTACCCGGTATAAAATAAGCCCATTTGATGTTTGAAATGTATCGGAATAGCTCATTAGCCATCCTATTACTTGAGACAGGTTGTTAGAGGTCCAACTAGGTTAAAGGAGCTCACTTGAAATCCAATTAGGGTAGGAGAAGGTTCTTGGAGGGCGAAATGGGTTAAGAGAAAGTCATTAGAGAGGGATTTGGGTCCGATTGGGAGTTAAATGTCCGATTTGGTTTAGAGGAGATTATTATAGGCCAGTTTAGATGCGGATGTGGTTAATGGAGATCGAACTAATATAGAATATGCTCTTAAGGGCTTAAAATAGTATGAAGAAGCTCATTAGAACATCGAAGAAGGTCATTGGAAGTCCGGATTGTATAATATGAGATTCTTAGAAGTCCGATTGCGTTTAGAGAAGGTTGTTAAAGGTCCGATTAGGAAAGTATCAGGAAAGTATCTCTAATAAGATCATACTAATATTGAAAGTGCTCATTAGACCTTAAACTGGTATGGATGAAGCACATTAAAAGTCTGAATTGTATAGTATGAACTCCATAGAGGTGCGATTATATAAGGTAGGCGGTTGTTATAGGCCCGATAAGGTACGGATGTTGTTATTAGAGATCAAACTAATGTAAAAATTAAATAGAGGTTCAAATAGTGCAGAAGAAGCTGGTTGAAAGTCTGAATTGTATAGAATGAGTTCCTTAGAAGTGCTATTAGGTAAAGCGGATGTTGGATGTAGGTTCGGATTAGGTACGGATGTGATTATTTTATTTTTTAGAATTAATATAGAAAACACTCCAACAGGTATATGGGAAGCTCATTAATAGTTCGAATAGTATTAAAGAATATTCTTAGAAGCCAGACATGCATAGTAGAAGTTCATTATATGTCCAATTAGGTAAGACGGAGATTGCTTGAGGTCAGATTAGTTAAGGTCCTTAAAAAAATATTTTGAGAAAATTCAATTTTTTCAGAAGATATATAAACATATAATATTTAACAGATATATAACATTCAAGATTAAATCTTCAATGTTATATGCTTTTGAAGCTCTCATAGTCCTAAAAATATTATTTAAAAATACATTTCTGGCACAGATGCTTTCCTAAAAAGTTTCACGTTTTCGAAATTTTTATTTTATTTCCTCAAAAAAAAATGAGAATTGTATATTATTTAAATGAAATAAGAAGTACAGGTTCGAAATATTGGCAGTTTATAAAGATATTACATAAAAATAAACATTTGAAGCTCTGATAGTACTTAATAAATATTTAAAAAAAAAAAATCTCGTGAAATAGTCAACAAAAATGTGTAAAAAATATACGCTTATAGTCCTCAAATATCGTATTCCTATATAAAAAAATCACAAAAAATCAAGATATTCCATGTTCACTTGATGTATAATGGTTGCGAATGATATACGACACTAATCATACGCACCAGAGAACGTCAAACAATTTTTATTTTAATAATTAAATTCCTTATTTGGATTTATTTTAAATATTATTTATTTAATATTTATGTATTGTATTAATAATTAAAATTCATAATTTAATTTATATTATACGTTCTTAATTTTAATTATTTTTTATATTATTTAATTTTTTACTTTTTTCTTACTTGTTTATTTTATTTCTATAAAATTTAATATTTATTTTCATATAAATATTTAATTTGTTTATTAAATATTTTTATTTCAACATAATGTTCTATGTATTAATTTAATTTTGCAATTATATATTTTTATTTTGTAACCCATCCATCATTATCCACGCAAGTAAATATTGAATCTATCAAATGTATGATTATTATCTGTGTACATAAACACGTCAATCGTACGTCACACATATAAATTATGAAAATAGTTGTTACTTTTTTATTTATATTTAATTTTGCAATTTACACAACTTATTTATAGTATTTATATATTTTTGTTATTTGAACAAAAGATTTATGTGTTTAACCGTATGATTATTGCATATTTATAATTAATAATAATCATACGTCACATTCAGATGAAGAAAAACAAACATTTTATTCTTGTTAATTTTAAAGTTTTATTACACGATTTTTATGTGCGTTTTTTGTTAATTATTTTTTAATTAGGTATTATTCCATGTTATTTTTTTTTTTTTTTTATTTTTTTGTTAATGTAATGTATTTTATTTTAATTTTTTTTGTATTTTATTTATTCTACTTTTTTAGTTTATTATTTTTATAATTTTTCATTTTAAGTTTTTTACATTTTATTTTTTGTATTTTATTTATTTTTATTTTATTTTTTGTATTTTATTTATTTTTATTTTATTTATTTTTATTTCATTTTTTGTATTTTATTTATTTTTATTTTATTTTTTGTATTTTATTTATTTTTATTTTATTTTTTTGTATTTTTTTATTTTTTTTTATTTCATTATTTTTATTTTTTTTTTATTTCATTATTTTTATTTTTTTATTTCATTATTTTTATTATTTTTATTTTTTATTATTTTTATTATTTTTCATTTCATTAATTTCCATTTTTAATTTCATTAATTTTCATTTTTTATTTATTATTTTTTTTTATTTTTTTATTTTTTATTTTTTTATTATTTTTTATTTTATTTTATTTTTTTTATTATTTTATATTTTTTATATTTTTATTTTTTATTTTATATTTATATTTTATTTATTTTTATTTTATTTTTTGTATTTTATTTATTTTTATTTTATTTTTTTTTTGTATTTTTTTATTTTATTTTATTATTTTTATTTTTTTTTTATTTCATTATTTTTATTTTTTTTTTTTATTTCATTATTTTTATTTTTTATTATTTTTATTTTTTATTATTTTTCATTTCATTAATTTCCATTTTTAATTTCATTAATTTTCATTTTTTATTTATTTTTTTTTTTATTAATTTTTTTTATTATTTTTTATTTTTTTATTATTTTTTTATTTTATTTTACTTTTTATTTTATTTTTTTATTATTTTATATTTTTTTATTTTTTTTTTTTTATTTTTTATTTTTTTATTTATTTTTTTATATATATTTTTTTTATTTATCTTATTTTTGTTTTATTTTTTATCAATACAATTTTTATTTCATTAAATTTTGTTATTTATTTAATTAAAGTAATTTCACCCACATCCCATCCTAATATCCATTGCAATAAAATGTGGGTATTATAATTCCCATGAACTATTTGTATTTTAATTTATACTTCTACTCATTGAACAATGTGTGTATATAACGGTATTTTTATTTGTTTTTGAATTATTTTCACAGTTGTTGTTATTGTTATTCTTCCTATAAACAATACAGTTGTTTTTATTTATTTTATTTTTTCGCCAACGCACAACACACATTATGATGTGTGAGATACATGTGTGTGTGTGCATGTGTTGGGGGTATTATTGTTTATTTTTATTTCAATTACCTTTTCATTTTGTTTATCCTTTAATATTAAATATGTTTTCAATTTTTTATAATCCCTCCAACAGCCATTACTGCCATTGGTGGTTGTGGTGGTATTGTTGTGTTGGTAATGGCTGTTCGCATTATTATTATTATTTGTTGTGGGTGTTAACGGCGACGAGGACGTTGGCGTCGACATCGCCGTTGTTATGGTTAACGCCGTTGTATCCAATGATTTATTATTGAATGTTACATTATTAATTGAGGTAGTTGGGGCAATGTGGTTGTTTTTGTTGTTGCCACCATCACCATTTATTTGATTGTGGTTAACAATGATGACTGTGTTGGTATTATTTGTTGTTGCTGCTGTTTTTTCCATGTTAACGTCATTGTTATTATTACTGCTTTGGTTTGTGTTGTTGCTGTTGTTATAGATTTTACCGCCATTGTTGTATTGGTTAGTGGCGGTGATGGAGTCAACATTACACTCCCCACCGCCAACGATACCATTGTGTTTGTTGTCACCAATTTGCTTTGCTTTCGTCGGCGATGACGAATGATTAACGGTGCTGGTGTCACATAAAACAGTGGCAATGGCCGTATCATTTTTTGACATTTCTTGATTATGTTTCCACTTTTTATAAACCATAGATGACCGGTGTTTTTTTGTTTCGTTTTGTACGCACAAGCTCAATTAAATAAGAGTAGGGGGAATGGAAACAAGATTGATGTTTGCTTTTTGTTGTTTCTTTTTTTTTCTTTTTTGCTTCTTCTTCTTTTTTTGCTTAATTATATTTGTACTACACACAACACAACACAACTGACACTTGCACTTTTGATCTTTTGTGTTGATTAAATTTAATTCTCTGTTTGGCCCGCACTCACTCGTTCTTTTGCTCTCTCTCGTGTATTACGGCTCTCTGAGTGAGTTTGGGGGGGAATATAAATAACTGACTTTTTTTTCACACTTAATATGGTTGTTTGGCTTTTGTTTTGTTTGGGGGAGCACAACGGCCTGATGAGAAACACTTTGATGACTGACACAATGGAGAACAATGTGTGTGTGTGCCTGCCGGTCTCTCGGTGTCAAACGGCGATGAAAAAACGAATACAATAATAACGAGCGTACGAACGAACGAACGACGACGACGGCGTTGTCTGTCACAACACACAAGGAGTAGGGGTTAAGCTTGGGCTAATGATTAATTTAAACAAACTCATGGAGAGTGTAATTGTTTTGACTTTTTTGTTGTTGTTGCTTTTTTATTTATTTTTCTTGTTGTTGTTGCACATTACACATTGACATAGTAGTCGTTTGTTTGTTTGGGGGGCACTTTATTACATGTGGGAAATATATGTATAAAATATTGATGGTTGTATATCGTTGTTGTTGTTGTTTTGTATATATTTTTAACTGTGTAAACGACGTGGGGAGAGGGGGTGAGGTTAAAGAAGAGATTAAATATGAGTTATAGCAAGAACAAGCAGAATCTTGTAAACATAACACAGCACTAAATGAACAACCGACGAGCCGAGGCGAAGAACCGTATGAATAAACGACCGACGACGAAGCGTGTGTATGGCATTACGGCTGAACGACAAAACGATGACTGAACGTATAAACGACTGAACAACACACATCAGTGTGTATGGTTTTGTTTTGGTTTGTTTTTACTTGTGACGACGACGGCGGCGACGACAACGAAGGCTGCAGAGACGAATGATGGTGGTGGGGTTACTGCTGTTGTTGTTGCTAGGGCTTGTAATAATGACGAAGACGGCGATGATTATGATGTTTGTTTGTTGTGTTGTTGTTGTTGCTGCTATGCTATGCTGTTGTTGTAGGTTACTTATGTTACATTTAATAAGCTTTTTTTTGTATTATTACTGGCATAATTGTTTTTTGCTTTTTCTTGTTTATAATTTCTCCCGCTCTCCTCTCTCTTGTAACTAAACTCTCTAGCATGCATGGATAATGGCTTGCTTGGTTGGTTGTTTGGTTGGTTGCTGTGTGTTGTGATGGCATTGCCTTTTCGTTTGTTTGTTATTTTGCAAATTTTAATACATATAATTAATTGTTTGTTTATTTATTTTGATATGTATGTGTATGTATAGATGTGCGTTAAATGTGTGGCAGTCTTGCCTAAAGAGAAAAAAATCCTCTTCATCATCTTGTTTGTTGTTAGTGGAATAGAAAAACCAAACAGCTGAGTTGTACGAGAGCGGTAAAAGGAAAATGGGAAGCTATGTTTATTTTGCCACAGCAACGACGACAACGACCAACAACAACAATAAAACAAAACAGTATAAAGAGATACTTGAATGAAGAGGGTTAGAATTATAACGCACACACACAAGTACACACACACATATTTTATTTTTTTGCCCATTCATTCAGCCATGAAAGTAACATCATCATCATCATATTCATCTCTATGGCTAAAGATTTTTGCTATTTTCCTATTCAATGAAAGGCAACAACACAAACAAAAACAACCACCATCGTGTTTTGTATGAAGTTAAAGTGCTGAAGTAACTAAGGGAACCCAGTTGGGTAATATCTACATGGATTTAAAGAATTTCTTTTTTTTCGAAATAAGAATTATGGTTGGGATTTTTTGTGTGTGGATTTATTGCTACACCAGAGGGGAGGGGGAACGAAAACGAGGAGAAATAAATTAAATTTTCTGCTTTTGATTTAATATTTGGGAAAATATGAAAAATAAAATTTAAGCCTTGGAGTATGAGTGGTAATTGAGTGATGAAGGAAGGAAAATATTTCGAGGAGGAAGTTATATTGTAATTTTGATTGCGAAGGTATTTTTCATGAAACCTATCTGATTTTTTCCGGAAAAATGTTAACATTTGCTTTGGATGTTTGTAATAGGTCGGAACTAATTCTGAACTTCAGAAATTAGGGGAAAAATCATTTCAATGAAAACATATCTGTATATCTTAACAAAGTCTGAAATTTTTTCAGACAGACCTGTATATTTCTATTGAAAAAACGACACTTTTTTGGAATAAACCCTCAGGCCTCTGTGGCCTGAAAATTTATTTAAGAAAAAATCCCTAACTACACCATGTACTCAAAGAACACTTTGTTTCAAAGAAAAAAAATCATTTTTTTAGAAAAAATCCTCGGACTATTTCTTTATAAAAAATCATCATTTTGAAAATAAATTCGTGAGGATTTCTAGACTTCAAATTTCCACAGATCACTGAAGACACTTTTTCCTTTTTGAATTTTTTCTAAGATGTTAGTTTTTATTTTTATAATATTGTTTTATTATTATTTTAATATTATAATTTTTATTATATTATTTTGAATTAAATATTTTAATAATGTTTGTTTTACAAAATTCTTATTTTATTTCCGTAATTTTTTTACATACACATTTTTATTTTTATATTAAAATTTTTATATTTTTTTTTATATTTTTTTGATTTTTAAATATTTTAAATTTTCATTTGCTGTATCTTTATTAATTTTTAATATAATTTATATGTTATAATATTTGTTAGATTACATTTTGTTGTTTTTTTTTTCTAATTAAATTTTATTTTTTTAATTTTCATATTTAATAAAAATTATTAAAAATGCTTGCTTTTTAATTTTAAGATTTTTTTATTATTTTAAATATTAATATATTTAGCTTTATTATACTTCATTTTTTAATTAATTTTTGTATATTTATTTTTATTTCTTTCAAAAATATTTATTTTTAATAATTATCACATATCATAAATATAATATGTCGCCAAGCCACCATTATAGTAATCGATTATTATCCTTTTATTATTTTATTTATTACACCACTTCCGTTTGGCAGGCTTTCCTCTATTATGATTTGTTTCTATAATTTTATTTGTTCCACTTTTCATGCACACTCACACATTATCAATATAATTGATCAAACTCTTCCTTTTTTGCAAATGTCATGCATTATTTTGCTATCTTAGTGTGTTATTATTACAATAGAGGCAGAGAGAGAGAGCACAGTAGTTTTGATGAGAGCAGATAATAGAGCACAACATCTGTTATCATCATTACTTATCAATATGATGGGAGGAGTGTGTAAAAATGCCTCGCTCACTATCATTTAACTGGACACGATTGTGCATAATTGATATCACCCTCTCTCTCTCACGCTTATAGTAACACTGTTATTTAGGCTATTGTTTACATATTGCCTTATTTCATACAAAAGGAAGAAGAAGATTTCTATGTCACTATCAAACAACTGGACACGATTGTGCTTAATTGATATCTCCATCTCTCTCTTACGCTTATAGTAGCACTGTTATTTAGGCTATTGTTTACATATTGCCTTATTCCATACAAAAGGAAGAAGAAGATTTCTATGTAACGGGAAACAGTAATGTTAAGGGGAGTCTAGTAATGGGAATTCTTATTGAATGTACTCCCACATCAGGCAAAACCCAGCACGCGTGCTCTCTCGCGAAAGTAAATAACAGCATACTCTCTCTCTGAAACAACTGTGGCAAAATGCCTGATGTACTCTCTCCAATTGGAATGTAATAATAATAACGGATATAATCAATGGGATTTTCGGTGCAATTGCCAAAACATACGACATGCTTTATTTTTGACGTAGTTCATTCGTAGAGAGAGAGAAAAGCTTTCTATGGATAACAAAGGGAAAAGAGAGATGATGTATTTATTATGCCTTAGAGGAAATGTAATTATGGATAATAACGGAGAGAGAGGGATCATATATTTATTATGCCTTAGAAGTAAAGTAATAATAATAAGAACAAATGTAATCAATGGAATTTCAAGAAAAAAACACAACGACTTTCACTCTCTCCCCGCTACTCTTTTTAAGTAATATACTCTGAATATTTGCCAAGGCAAAGATTTTTCCCCATGACATGAATTTTTGCATAGGAACAGAGAGAGAGAAAGAGATTTATATGGAGCTGTGGGTATTTATTGCGAATATCAAGGTAATCTCATTAAATTTAATCTCTTTAATTAGGAAAGGAATAAAAACAGCTGTAATCAAAGGAATTTGCATGAATTGTGGGATTGTGGTGTCAAACGGTAAGAGGTAAATTATTATTATAATTCATTATTTTCAGTGATTGCTTTCGGGGGAAAGTAAATGGAATATTTATGTTTATATTAAAATAGGATCTAATAATTTTTTTTTAATTTTGTGGTTTTAGGGGCCTCTAAAATTTTTAAATAAGAATTTTATTTGTAGATTAAAAATAAAAATCAGTTTCTTGGAGAAAATAATTTGTAATTTATTTTTGTTTACATTGCAAACAAAATAGTCTTAATAAAATCAATTTTTTTCAACATTGCAAAATAATAATTCATTGTTTTCAATTTTATTGAATGCATTTGAAATCCCTGGAAAATAAAATAATTTGTAATTTATTATTTTATTTTTGCATCTAAGGTCCCTGGAAAATAAAATAATTTGTAATTTATTATTTTATTTATATTATTTCTAGCTTACAAATAAACTAGCCTTGTGACGTGCGAAAGAAAAAAAAAACTTGAAACTACGCAATTGTATCAGTTAATATTTTTTTCTTATCATCAATTAAACACGTTTTGTGTGTTATATTTTGTGTTGCTTCCTTTTTTTCTATTATTTTGTCTATATTTATTTCCTAATGTAAAGAAAAAATACAAAAAAGGGTATCAAAGGCCAACCTTGTAAGGGAGAACGAAGGAAGGCAGACACCACTGATTGCTTAATGGTTATGATTATAAGAGCAACGATAAGAAGGAAGAAGGAGACGAAGAGGAAAAACAACAACTCAAACCAGTTGTCTCATTTATGGATTAAAAATAAAAATGAAAACAAAAACAAAAAGGTATTCGGGTCACACATTTTTTGGCATGGTTGTCACAAAAACAATATTATCACACAGACACAAACACACACACACAACTGCACACAAATACCACAAGGGTGGATTGCATCCCCTTGTTATTTAACAAGGGAAAATTCCTCCCCATTTTGGTTTGGGTTTCCCCATTGCAAATAAAAATAAACAAAAAAGGCGATTTGAAACGCCTTTAGGACAAAAAGAATAGCAGCAGCAGATTTTTTTTGTTTTGTTGGTGACCAATATTTCCGGTTATGGTCAGAGTTACAATTAGTTGTAGATTATTTGGAACGAAAAATTTTACAAAATTTTTGATATTTTTGGTATCAATTGACCCTATGAAGTATATATATTCTTGATCAGGGTAAAATTCTAAGACGATGTAAGCATGTCCGTCTGTCCGTCTGTCTGTTGTACTCACTCTAGCGTCTAAACGAATTGAGATAGATGGCCAAAATTTAGCATAGAGTCGTCTTTTGTCTGCAGGCGGGTCAAGTTCGAAGATGGGCTTTATTGGTCCACGTTTAGGCATAGCACCCATATAAGGGTAACCTGAAATTTTCGGTATATTGGGATTCTTGAGCGCATTTTTCAACCGAATTCGCTGAAATTTTCAACATTAGGTTCTTATTGGGTACCAAAAATTATTATTATAGGTCCACTTTTTCTGGTACCCCCCGGTACCTACTAATTTTCAGTATTCTGAGGGTTTTGATCGTATTTTTCCGCCGAAGTGGCTGTAATTTAGTATTTTGAGTTCTTAATAGGTACCAAATCTCTCTACAAAAAATTATGAATATAGGTCAATTTTTTCGGATAGCCCCCATATAAGGGTACCCCCCAAATTTTTAGTTTTTGTGGTGTTTTGATCGGATTTTTTTTTATCGAATTGCCTGTAATTTTGTATTTTGAGTTCTTAATAGGTACCAAATCTCTCTACAAAAAATTATAAATATAGGTCCATTTTTTCCGGTCGTCCCCATATAAGGGTACCCTCCAATTTTTAGTTTTTGTGGGGATTTGTCCGGATTTTTTCCGCCGAATTGGCTGTAATTTAGTATTTTCACTTATTAATAGGTACCAAATCTCTCCACAAAAAAATATGAATATAGGTCAATTTTTTCGGATAAGGGTACCCTCAAATTTTCGGTATTTTGAGGTTCTTGAGCGAGTTTTTCAACCGAATTCGCTGAAATTTGGTACATTTGATTCTTATTGGATACCAAATCTCTCCACAAAAAATATGAATATAGGTCAATTTTTTTCCGGTAGCCCCCATGTAAGGGTACCCTCAAATTTTCGGTATTTTGGGGTTCTTGAACGCGTTTTCAACCGAATTTGTGGTAATTTGGTATTTTGTAATCGTATATCGTAACAAATATCCCTACCAAAAATTATGAATATTCACCCCCTTTTTGGGGGTAGTCCCCATATAACCCCCTTTTTGTATTAAAATAGTTAACTGATTTGTTCCGCGTTTTTTGGGGTTACCTCCATATAGCCGTATTCCCAGCATAGTATGGGGGATATGTTTTATTCAACATTGTCCGTTTATACCCTACATACATCTGTTGTAGTCATTCTTCCTTTGGAGGATATCGAGATAAACAAAAAAACTAGTAGGTCAGTTTAGAGAATTACTATATCGGACCGCTTTTGGGCATAGTCCCTATATAAAACTAAATCTGGACCGATTTTCCCCCGATGATATTCAAAGTTCGGCCACGCCGAATTTAACGCTTTTTTCACTTGTTATTTTTTAGTATTTTTATTTTATATAAAATATATTTTTATGTTATAACAAAAATATCATGATTTTGTTTTCTATTTTTTGTAATAATGTGTGTTTGTTATTTTATTTTAATACTTTATTTAATTTTTATAGTTTTCATTTTTAATATTTTTTATTTTTATTTTTTTATATTAAAAATTTTTTATTTTTCAATTTTTTTTTTAATATTTTTTTATTTTTAAAATTTTTTATTTTTAAGATTTTTTATATTTTTTATTTTTATTTTTTTATATTTAAAATTTTTTATTTTTAAATTTTTTTTTAATATTTTTTTATTTTTCAAATTTTTTATTTTTAAGATTTTTTATTTTTAATATTTTTATTTTTAAAAATTTTTAATATTTTTTATTTTTAAAATTTTTTATTTTTAAAAATTTTTATTTTCAATATTTTTTTATTTTTAAAATTTTTTTATTTTTAAATTTTTTTATTTTTAAAAATTTTTTTTATAATTTTTTTTGTTTTTTTTTAATTTGAATTTTTTTTTTTTTAATTTAATTTGAATTTTTTTTTTTTTTTTTAATTTGAATTTTTGTTTATTTTCTTTTTATACTTTCATTTTTTTCCACCATCAAACATCTTGTATAATCTCATATGTTTGTTTGTTTGCTTTTATTAATGCGTTTATAATTTTGTGTAATAAATTTGTTATTCGATTTCTATATACATCTTTCAACTCTTCTTCTTCTTCTTCTTTTTTATTACTTTTTTTATTCAATCAATTCATCATTAATAATTATTCCAATGCAAAATAAAGGGGGCATCAATAGAGCACAGCAGCAACAACAACAAAAAACAATAACATGATCTTGATGTGATGATAAGCATACGAATGAATACAATTAAACACAATCAACGAAGTAGATGGAGAAGAAGAAGAAGAAGAGTCAGTCAGCCAAGCAACAACAACAACGACGCTACTCGACACTAAACAAGTGATTTCAATGATTTATTTTCACAAGCCATAGGCGCACACACACACGCGTACACATACAAAAAAAATAGCCACACAATGCGACACGACGCCGTTTAAATATCAACAAAACGCGAAGTAGGCAAGCAAGCCACACGTAAGGCAACAAACATTAAAGTGGCAAAACGAATGACCAATCGACCGAACGACAGACTACCCGACAAATAGTCTGATAAACTAACTAACGAACAAACGGTGTACCACCACAATGATAACGACAAACGGCAACGAGTGCGAAAAAAAACATCGGCGTAAACGAAACGTAACGAAAACAAAAATATAATAATAATAGTAAATAAATTAATACATTATACGAATTTTTTGGGGGAAGCCAACAACATGTCAGCTTGGTTACGATTTGCTACTGACGGCCGACAATTCAACAAGAACGGTTCAAACCGTATCACAAACAACGAACGAAACATGCACACTCACTCTCAATTTAGCACAGCCAACCAACAAGAGACGACGTCAACGACGACGACAGGCAAACGAGCAGCAGAGCAATTCAAATGCATACATACAGGCACACACACACCACTCATTCTACGCCAAAGCCAAGCTACCCCAATCAAGAAAAAAAATAAACATACACACACACACGCACACCCAAACCTAACACACTTTGTATGCATGAATGGTCATATCTGACAGTTTTGTTAACATACTCTCTTTTTGCTGTTGCTGCTGTTGTTGTTGTTGCTGCTGCTGTTTTTATTATTATTGTTATTGGGTTTCCTTTTCATTCCTGAATGAAAGGAGAGAGGGGGGGAAAAGGTGGGGAGGGCAGGGATGTGATGAGGAAGAATAAAATACCAAAGCCAACAATGACGATGTCGGCGGCAAACGGTGGTTTGTGTGTTTGTGTGTGCGTTCGTTCGTGTGTTTACTTTTTGCCTTGCCATCCATGTTCACGATGACGATGAAAGTTAGGAAATAACAGCCAGCAGCAATAACAACACTATACACACGGACACACGAACTACACATAAAAGCTCCATCAAACCACAAAAACCACACAGACACACAAGGACCTACACACAAACTGCAAATAATAAAAATTGACGACGATGATGATGACTTGACTGACTCTTGGAGGAGTATCAACTACTTCTGTGTGAAAATGAGAGCAGGCCAGAATAGAATAAAAACAAAAAACACATCATAATAATCACTGTCACTGTTCATACAATAAAAAAAGGGGCTTGGCCACATGGTGAGTTGGATGTAAAGAGAGAAATAAAATTGAGGGAGTTTTTTATTTTGGGGGGAAATAATTGGCATTTGAAAAAAAATGGAAAGAAATTTAAAAATAAATGAAAAAAGAAAGAATTGCGAATTGAATAAAAAGGAAATTTAATGGATATTTAAGGGGAAATAAATAAGAAAAAAAAATCGTGACAAAAACATAAAAAAGGAAAATTATCGAAAAGTGAAGGACCTTGGAAAAAATAAAATAATTTAAATGTTTAAGAAAAAATCAGAATAGATGTCACATCAAAATAATAGGGCTTGGAAATGTGATAGGTTTCAAATGTATTTTTAATAGATAAATTAGTTTTTTTAGAAATATGACTTTTGACAAGTGTGGAATAAAAGAGTATTTTTTTAACATTTTAGACAAAAAGTGAATTTTTACAAAAAAAATCTATGACTATAGAATATAGCTCCCATATATATTTTCGTCACGAAATTTAGTACAGCGTAATGAATTATGTCTGGAATGATGTGTGTTAAGTTTCGTGAAAATCGGTTTAGATTTAGATATAGCTTCAATATATATTTTCGTCCGATTTAATGTAAATGGTGCACCAAAGTCCTTATATATCTTTCGATTTGCACGAAATTTGGCATAGCGTAATGAATTAGGTCTAGAATGATGTGTGTTAAATGTCTTGAAAATCGGTTCAGATTTAGATATAACTTCTATATCTGACCAAATAAAAAATTTATTATGGGTTGCAGAATGACATGTTTATGGATCCAATTTCATTTTGCTGCTCCTTTAAAAAAGCGACGCTTGTTAGGATTCATCTGTTGAATATACCTAAAGTGGTGAAGGGTATTATATAGTCGGCCCCGTCCGACTTTACTATTTTCCTTAATGGTTTATATAATTTCAATGATGTTTTAAGTTTTTTCAATTTTTTCTTTTATCAAAATATTTTTTTCAGAACTTTAAAAAAAATTTACACATTTGTTCAAAATATTATTAGGACTACAGAGAAGTGGTTTTTTGTTTTTTTTTTTATATTAAGGCCTACAATTTTTTAAACAAATTTTCAATAATTTTTTCTTTTTGATATTTATTTTTTTAAAAATATATTTACTAAGATTTTTTTTCAATGTATTTTTTTAGTATATTTTATTTTATTTTCCAGGATTTTTTTTTAAATTTATTATTAATTTCTTTTTAGTATTCCAATTTAAGGAATTTTTTCCAAAGATCTGAATTTTTGTTAATTTTTTGAAATAAAATAATGTGCATTTTTATAATTGATTTATTTATTTATTTAATTTTATTTGTACGTATGAATATTTTTCCCCAAAATAAATATTCGTCATACGCCCTCTAATACCACCCAGAATTATTTCCCAATTGCACTATTATCAAAAACAATTCAACATGGCAACACTATAGTCACTCGCATACTCAAAAATGGGGATTTAAACAACGATTATTTTTAACATCTACACCAAAGATTTCAAATTTTGATTTTTTTTCGATTTTTTATTTTCTTAAATATTTGCATTTTTTAATGTTTTTATTTTTGTAAGATTTGTTTTGATATTTTTTATTTGGATTATTTATTTTTTTTATTTTTAAATATTTTATTATAATTTTATTTATTTTATATTTTTATTTTTTAAATAATTTTATTTTTTTAATATTTTTTTTATTTTTTTTTTTAATATTTTTATTTTTTTCAATATTTTTATTTTTTTAAATATTTTTATTTTTTTAAATATTTTTATTTTTTTTTTTTAAATATATTTATTTTTTTAATAATTTTTATTTTTTCTAATATTTTTTATGTATTTTCCTTCAAAATATAGTGTTTTAATTTTTTTTACGTATGATTAATATTTTCCCACAAATCAAATATTCATCATACGCCCTCCAACACAACGTGCACGGTTTCCCCATTCATTACCAAAAAATGTTCACAATATGGCAACCCCTACATGTCATAACAACGTTAGCACTGCTGAGGCCGCTGTTGCAATAACAAAAACACAAACAATGCTTATTTTTCCTAGAACAAGGCAAACAAACAAACATTGGGGTTTTTTGCCATGCCCCACACAATACACACGAAGAGAAATTGTGTGCTGTGTGATATTTATGTATGTGTGTGTATGTATGTAAGCGATGACATCGTGATGGAGGGAGCACCACACAACAATAATAACAACAGCAATGCATACACCACTTATTCACTTTCAACCAAAACCAAAGTTTGAGAGAGTACCAACAACGAAGACGAAGCAAGAAGAAGAAGAAAACAATTCACAAATTTATGATGACTTGTTGATATACTTGAGATAGCACAGTTTGTTTTATGTTGTCTTTCTATTTCTATTAAATTGAGAGTAGGGGGGAGGGGGAAGAGAATAAAAAACAACAAATAGAAAACATACATTTCTTTCTCCCCCTCAGAAAATAAAAAAGAAATAAAAACAATGGCAACAATTCAATAAACCAAAAAAAAAGTAATAAGGTAATAAAAAATAAACAACTTTGCCTCCTTAAGCCACCAACACAAGCACTCGCACACTCCCTCTCCCTCTTTCTCTATCACTCTCTTTTCAAAATGAGATTAATGTCATTGAACGTTGTTGGGCATGTTGGAAAACATAAATACCTACATTGTATGTCTTGTTGTTGTTGCCGGGTTTTGCTGATAAAGCAAAAAATAAAAATTATTTTAAAGCATTAAATTGTGTTATCAATTTAAACAACAGACAAGTCATACAGCCCAACAGACAGCCAGCAAGCCAGCCCGTCAGTCATGTTTAAATTGTAGCAAAGTGTGGGTTGGGCTTGCAGGCAGGCAAGCAAAGTATAGCATGCAGCAGACAGAGCAGAGCAAAAACAACACAAGCCCCAAATATGTCCATAACATAAGCACAGACAACAACAACAATGACAAGTAAAACAATAGCATTATTTGCACTTGTGCAAACAACAACAAAACAGCAATGCCAACAACAACAAAAACACCAAAAACAAATAAAATGTTTTTATATTGAAAATCTATTGAACTATGAGATAATGAGGCGCTGTCTCTGTTGCTGCCACTACCACTAACTGTAGTCGACACTGAACGAGGGAGAGTGAGTGAGAGAGAGAGAGAGAGGGAGTATATGTGGGAGACTTAGAAAGACAAATATCACTTGAATTGTAACCCATAAAAGCAGAGTGTAAATTAAACACTACAGATAACCAATCAAACTAACAACGAAGCCGTTATTATCAGGGCTGGGAGTTGTGATTTGTAAAGAAATTATTTCTTAAAGGGAAAAAAAGAAAAATCTATATTTTTATTTTTAAAACATAAATAAAAAATTAAATATTAACCATGAATGACCTAAGGAGACGTGGAATTTTAAATATTTTTTAAACATACATTATTTTTTTTAATATTTTGTCACTGCCTATTAAACAATTCCGGGAAAAATATTCATAGGTCCTAGAAAATTTTTTTTATAAAATCATGGATTTTTTTTTAAATCGATTTTCTAAATTGATGTCAAAATTTCATTATTTTTAAAAATTATTTTATAGGACTATAAACATACGGGAAT
This sequence comes from Musca vetustissima, assembly GCF_032173495.1. NCBI lineage: Eukaryota > Metazoa > Arthropoda > Insecta > Diptera > Muscidae > Musca > Musca vetustissima. Next base: position 111,980 of record NW_026879410.1, read on the forward strand.
TTTTTTAATTCCTAGATAGAGATTTTTTTCACTGATCTAGACGAACTGACTAGGTCACTGAGTCTATATAGACGAGGTGAATAGGTCATTGAGTCTATATAGACGAGCTGAATATTTCAGTGAGTCTATTTTAGTGAGTCTATATAGACGAGCTGAATAGGTCAGTGGTTCTATACTGACGAGCTGAATAGGTCAATGAGTCTATATAGACGAGCTGAATAGGTCAGTGAGTCTATATAGACGAGCAGTGAGTCTATATAGTGAGCTGTATAGGTCAGTGAGCCTATATGGACGAGCTGAATAGGTCAGTGAGTCTATATAGACGAGCTGAATAGGTCAGTGAGTCTATACAGACGAGCTGAATAGGTCAGTGAGTCTATACAGACGAGCTGAATAGCTCAGTGAGTCTATACAGACGAGCTGAATAGCTCAGTGAGTCTATATAGACGAGCTAATGAGTTCATATAGAGGAGATGAAGGTCTATAGACTCAAATCGATTTTTTTTTAAATAATGTTTTCAAGAGATTTATATAAAAATGGTGCCACCATTTATTCCAGGCCTATGGACAAGTGTTACGTTTTCAAAATATTTTTGAAAACATTACAAAGTATGGGCATTTTTAAAAGAATTCAAGTAGTTTTTAATTTTTTCCAGAATTTTTTGAACATTTTTTAAGACTGAAGAATTTTTTAATAATTCCGGATCATGTTGTCCTGGCTTTGAGAATGAAATATCGATGGTGAAAAATTATTTAATGGAAGCCATTAAAATATATTTTCAAAGTTAATGATTATTTTCTTTGACATCTAATACTTTTTTAAGATTCTAAATATTTTTTAAATAAATAAAAATTTATTTAAAAAAATTTATATTTAATATAATTTTTATTATTTAAATCTCTTTTATTTCTTGAACATTAAAAAAAACCCCTCCTCTCCACATCATTTTACATTTAAAATCCCCACCTTTAATTAAAACATCCCATCCCTGAGTGTATAAACAGTTAAGTGTTTAATGCATCCAATTAAAAACAGAGCGCCACACCATTGTCTTTATATGGCATGTGAGTGTAATGAGAGAGTACAGAGATGGTCATGCTGATGATGACAATGATGAACGACGACGGCGACGCCGTCGTCCATTCCTTTTGTGTTGCAACTATGAAGTGTTAACAGTAATTAATTCAACAGCAGTCGATGCACACAATACGAATGAACGAACGAACGAGTGGCCGACGGGGACCGATCGTCCATTGGTCATAACGAGGATATGAGAGTGGTGCATGCAAGAGAGTGTGTTGGTTGGTTAGTTGTTGTTGCTGTTGTGTTGTATAAAATTAAACATGAATAGCAACTATAAAAGCGTAGAAGAAAATAAACAATAACAATAACAGAAACATCACAAATGACATGGTTTGTTATTTGTATAATTTTTTTGTTTACAGAAAACTATTTTCCACACAATACACAAACGAGTGTGTGTGTGTGTGTATATTAGCAGTTTGTAAATTTGTATAGGAAAAATATATGGAAAAACAAACAAAACGACAAGAGAGAAATTAAATAAACATTAAAGAAAAACAATGTTATAAATCCAGAAACAACACAGGTAGTAGTTGAAATGGAGGGGGGTGGGGTACAGTTATTAAAGCTAGCAATGTTCGTGTTGCGAAAAATCCCCTCAATCCCCTTCCCTAGCAAACGATGGAGTGTTTAATAATAAACTGCCAATGTTATGGTAAATTAAAGAAAGAAAAAAATCTTGCAACAAATTTTCATGAGAACAACATTTTTCTCTCCCCTCCCTAATCAAACCATCAACAAAATGTAGCAGTCAGCAAAATCAGCAAAAAAATAAATAATGGCCAAATAGAAATACCGACAACATGTTCCACATGTTATGTTGTTTTATGGGTTTGCTGTTGTTGTTGCCGTGGTATCATCTTAAAGAGAAACGTGTAACATGAATACAGTGGCAAAAACAATTCCATCACGAAGTCGATCAACCTGCTTGCTGGATGTCTAAGTGATTGATACAAACAGGCAAGGCAATACTAATAAAAAATTAAAACAACAACAACAAAAACCGGCAATATTAATAAAAACCAGCAGAGACACACGCGACATGTTCGTTACATATCCTAGGGTGGCTGGATTGATTGACCGACCGACGACCACCACACATAAGTATGAGAACATAGCGGGTTGGCAGGCACACACACACGACACACAGCAAGTACATTGGGTATAACTGAACCGGCCGGTCAATTAACAAAAACAGTGGTTTTAATGAGGAAAATAACTAAAGGGGGCTAAAAAAATGCAAGACTTCGAGTATATAAACGAGCTGAATAGGTCAGTGCGTCTATAAAGATGAGCTGAATAAGTCAGGGAGTCTATATAGACGAGCTGAATAGGTCAGGGAGTCTATATAGACGAGCTGAATAGGCCAGGGAGTGTATTCAACCCGTATTCTCAAGACTTCGAGTATATAAACGAGCAGAATAGGTCAGTGCGTCTATAAAGATGAGCTGAATAAGTCAGGGAGTCTATATAGAAGAGCTGAATAGGTCAGTGAGTCTATATAGACGAGCTGAATAGGTCAGTGAGTCTATATAGACGAGCTGAATAGGTCAGTGAGTCTACATAGACGAGCTGAATAGGTCAGTGAGTCTATATAGACGAGCTGAATAGGTCAGTGAGTCTATATAGACGAGCTGAATAGGTCAGGGAGTCTATATAGACGAGCTGAATAGGTCAGGGAGTCTATATAGACGAGCTGAAGAGGTCAGGGAGTCCATATAGATGATCTGAATAGGTCAGGGAGTCTATATAGACGAGCTGAATAGGTCAGGGGGTCTATATAGACGAGCTGAATATATCAGTGAGTCTATATAGACGAGCTGAATAGGTCAATGCATCTATATAGAAGAGCTGAATAGGACAGGTAGTCTATATAGACGAGCTGAATTGGTCAGAGAGTGTATATAGCCGAGCTGAATAGGTCAGACAGTCTATATAGACGAGCTGAATAGGTCAGGGAGTCTGTATAGGCGAGCTGAATAGGGATGCCCTGGAAAAAAATCTTAAAAAAAATAAATTCAATATCGTAGTAGGCCTAGAAAAAATTCTTTAAATGAAGACCTTTAAAAATCCACCCCTCTTGGAAGCCTTTTGACACCACTGTTCCCAAAACTTGGCGCCAGTTTCTTTACCCTACACAGTTTTCCACGTTATCAAATTTGTAACGTATGTATCTTTGCATAGAGCGCAGTTGTTGTTGTTCTGGGCATGATAATTTCTGCAATAGTGGCAAAAAAAATTGTTTAAAATGTGCGACACAAAAGCCAGACCAGGCCAAACAGGCAGGCTGGACAGACATCACACAAGTGTTGTCTGTCCCACACTAAACACTGATAATAAGATGTTGTCAAAAGTGGTAACCCAACACAATTTTGAAGGGAGGGCAGGAGCCAATCAGCAAAGAACATTTTTTTTTCAAGCTAAAACTAGATATGACCCAATACATTAAGTCGTGTAGAACTACTTGCAGCCGGTGGTAGTCTGTTGCTGCCTGGTAGTTCACTTATGCGATGCGATAACACATTTTTTTCCTGCGTTATCGGATTACATGCGAACGCAGAAGAAGAAGAAATCAGAGGCGCGATGTGGTATTTTTGTTTGTCGGTTTGGTTGGTTGTTGCGATGGAAGCTTAAACAAGACCGGTTCACTTGTGTGTAGAAGCTTTGATGTTGCAAGGAATAACATGTGCGATTACACATACCAGAAAAGAAGAAAATTATGAATGGTAAATTTGAAAATAAAAAAAATAGACATGGGAATTATTATTAAATTTTTGGATAGATTTTGTCACACATTTTTCAAAAATTAGCTGACTTTATATGAAATTAATGAGGCGATGTAATCAGTGTAACAACATAACCTTAAAATTATTAATATGAGTTCACTTTCCATTACAAAATCTTCAATTTTGCCCAGCTGAATTAGGTTTCTGTTGGGAAATCTTCAACTCAGCCCAGCAGAATTAGGTTTCCATTAGGATATCTTCAATTCAGCCCAGCTGAATTATGTTTCCATTAGGAAATCTTCAATTCAGCCCCGCTGAATTAGGTTTCCATTAGGAAATGTTCAATTCAGCCCCGCTGAATTAGGTTTCCATTAGGAAATCTTCAATTCAGCCCCTCTGAATTAGGTTTCCATTAGGAAATCTTCAATTCAGCCCCGCTGAATTAGGTTTCCATTAGGAAATTTTCAATTCAGCCCCGCTGAATTAGGTTTCCATTCGGAAATCTTTAATTCAGCCCGGCTGAATTAGGTTTCCATTAGAAAATGTTCAAATCAGCCCCGCTGAATTAGGTTTCCATTAGGAAATCTTCAATTCAGTCCACCTGAATTAGTTTTACTATGGAAAATGTTCAATTCAGCCCAGCTGAATTAAGGTTTCCATTGGAAATCATCAATTCAGACCGGCTGAATTAGGTTTCCATGAGGAAATCTTTAATTCAGCCCAGCTGAATTAGGTTTCCATTAAGAAATTTTTAATTCAGCCCAGCTGAATTAGGTTTTCATTAGGAAATCTTCAATTCAGCCTAGGTGAATCAGGTTTCCATTAGGAAATATTCAATTCAACCTGGCTGAATTAGATTACCATTGGGAAATCTTCCTTTAAGCCTTGCTGAATTAGGTATATTTTAGGAAATCTTTAATTCAGCCCAGCTGAATAAGGTTTCCATTAGGAAATCTTCAAATCAGCCTAGGTGAATTAGATGTCCAATAGGAAATCTTCAATTCAGCCCGAGTGAATTAAGTTTCCATTTGGAAATCTTCAAGTCAGCCTAGGTGAATCAGGTTTCCATTAGGAAATATTCAATTCAACCTGGCTGAATTAGATTACCATTGGGAAATCTTCCTTTAAGCCTTGCTGAATTAGGTATATTTTAGGAAATCTTTAATTCAGCCCAGCTGAATAAGGTTTCCATTAGGAAATCTTCAAATCAGCCTAGGTGAATTAGATGTCCAATAGGAAATCTTCAATTCAGCCCGAGTGAATTAAGTTTCCATTTGGCAATCTTCAAGTCAGCCTTGCTGAATAAGGTTTGACACATCAAAGAAACTCAAAATTTCAAATTTACCTACAATTCGGCTGTTAAAACGCGCAAAAATACTTAAAATATCGAAAATCGGAGGTACGGTCATAAACGTGAACCGATACTGAGATTTATCACTCAATGAGAACTCCAAATATCAAATTACAGGCAATTCGGTTGAAAAACCTGTGTAAAATCATTGGATACCGAAAATCGGAGGTACGGTCATAATGGGGGCTATATTAAAACGTCAACCGATACTGATCATTTTTGGTAGGAAGATTTATCACCCAATGAGAACTCAAACCAAATCGGTTGAAAAAACGTGCCAAAAATACTCAAAATATGAACAGATATTGATCATTGTCAATAGAAAAATTTGCCTCCCAATGAGAACTCAAAATACCAAATTGCAGTCAATTCGAATGAAAAACGTTCCCAAAACCATTAAAATGCCGAAAATCGGAGGTACCGGCATAATGGGGGCTATACCAAAACGTGAACCGATATTGATAATTTTTGGTAGGTAGATGTACCACCCAATGAGAACTCAAAATGCCAAATTACAGCCAAATCGATTTTAAAAACATGCCCAAAATCTTCAAAATTCGGAATGATGATGGGTACCGTTATATGGGGACTATACCAAAACGTCAACCGTTATGCATAATTTTTGGTAGGAAGATTGGCCACCCAATTAGAACTCAAAATATTAAATTACAGCCAATTCGATTGAAAAACATGTCCAAGATCCTCAAAATTACGAATAATTGGGGTTACAGTTATATGGAGGCTATCCTGAAACATAGACCAACATTGATAAATTTTGGTAAGAACATTTGCTAACCAATGAGAACCCTAAATACAAAATTACAGCCACATTGATTATAAAGAGTGTCCAAAATACCAAATAATGGGTGATACCGTTACATAGGGTCCACCCCGAAATATGGGCCAAAATTGACAATTTTTGGTAGGTAGATTTACCACCCAATGAGAACTTAAAATATAAAATTATAGCCAATTCGGGGTCCACCCCGAAATATGGGCCAAAATTGACAATTTTTGGTAGGTAGATTTACCACCCAATGAGAACTTAAAATATAAAATTATAGCCAATTCGGGGTCCACCCCGAAATATGGGCCAAAATTGACAATTTTTGGTAGGTAGATTTACCACCCAATGAGAACTTAAAATATAAAATTATAGCCAATTCGATTTAAAAACATGTCCAATATTCTCAAAATTGTGAATAATGGTGGGTGCGGTTATATGGAGTTATCCATAACAATGGACCAGTATAAATAATTTTTAGTATCAAAATTTACCACCCACAGAGAACTCAAAATATCAAATTACAGTAAATTCGATTAAAAAACATGCCCCAAATCCTCAAAATTCCGAATAATGGTGGGTACGATTATATGGGGGCTACCCCTAAACATGAACCAATTTATATAATTTTTAGTATCAAGTTTTACCAATCAAAGAAAACTCAAAATATCAAATTACAGCCAAATCGGTTTTAAAAACATGCACAATATCTTCAAAATTCGGAATAATGATCGGTACCATTATATGGGGACTATACCAAAACGTGAACCAATGAGAACTCCAAATACCAAATTACAGCCGATTCGATTGAAAAACATTCCCGAGGATCCTCAAAATACCGAACAATAGTGGGAACAGTTATATGGAGTCTATTTCAAATCATGGATCAATATTGATAATTTTTGGTATTGAGATTACCTACATAATGAGAACTAAAAATACCAAATTACAGTCAATTCGGTTATAAAGGGTGCCCAAAATACCGAATAATGGATGGCACCGTTAAATAGAGTCACCCCGAAATATGGACCATTATTGGTAATTTTTGGTCGAAAGATTTTCTAACCAATCAGAATCCAAGAAATAAAATCACAGCCCCTTTGGTTGTTGTTGTAGCAGCCCTATTGCTTTTACACAATGGGCCGAGGTGACAGACGTTGGCCGAGTAAGTCTCAGATCGTAGACCCCTCTGTCGTGGAAACGACAGCCCATTTGGTTGAAATCCTTCCCTAATCTCCCCGAAATAACGAAATTTGGGAGGTACCGTTATAAGAGAGCTACCCCGACACATGGGCCAATATGACTAATTTTTGGCATTGAGATTTTCTTGCCCACTGAGAACTCAAAATAACAAATTACAGGGAATTCGTATGAAAAACTAGTCTAAACTTCCAATATACCGAACATGGAAGGTACCATTATTTCGAATTTTGTATTCAGATTTCTTTTAAATATGTTATTAGGTTATAACATCCTCAATTATGTTATTAAGTTATAACATAACCTTAAATTTGATTATTACATAACCTCAAATCTGAGAAAGGAAATTGATAAATTTTTGTTGTATTTAATACATTATCAAACATATGAAAATATTTCAAAACAAATTTAAAAAAATCATCAGAATACTTTGGACTGATTTTACCTGCATTCTCCAACATAACCTCAATTAAAGGAGATTTTTTTCGAATTAAAAAATAAAAGAACGTGGAAATTTCTTAAATATTTTTTAATTATAAGAATAAAAATATATTTAACAATTTAAAAAGGATTTTTATTATATAAAATAATAATTGATAATGATATTGCAACATAACCTCAATTATTGCAACATAACCTCAAATATACGTTCCTTTTTTTCGAATAAAATCTCTTGGTACAAAAATTAAATTAAATTTTAAACAGAATGTTCTTAATGTTTAAAATTATTTGATATTCCAACATAACCCCAAATATTGCAACATAACCTCAAATATAAGTTCAGGTTTTCGAATAAAAACCCTTAAATTCTTGATACAAAATTTTGTAAAGAATTTTAAAGTCAAAGAGGGATAATTTTTTTAAAACATTTTTAAATTGCGCTCTAAAAATTATTCCCAAAAATTGAGAATTTTTCAAATATTTTTTTTTTTAAATATTTCACCCAAAATTTTCCATATTCCTTATTTTAAATATTACAAAATAATTCTCTTAGAAAAAAACGGTTCTTCACTTACCTTATAATGATGCCACTGCTTCATTAAATGTTCATAACACAAATGACATGCCTGGATCATGCCACGTGGATCCATGGGACGCGATCTGGCCGGTCGTGGATGCATATCATAAAAGATGGGAAAATATGGACGATCCACTTTATCATCTTTGGATTTGAGAGTGCTAATTTCAATTAGACTACCACGACGCTGTTCCTCTCCACAGGCATAACACACCTCGGTGGTGGAATTTTTATCGGGCATTGATAAATCCAGAATGCCCACATCAACCACCGGTGGAACTGGGGTGGTATTGCTATTATTATTATTTGGCATTGCCGTTGGTGTTGAGGGGGCTGAGGATATGGTATTATGTGTGGCTCCCGCACCCGTTGGATTTGGTGGTATTGAAGATGGCCGGGTGTTACGCAAATCCAAGACATCTTCTGTTTCTCGTTCCCGTTGCAGCGATGAACTGTAGTCAACACTATAGGGGCTGGGGGGACAATGTTGAGGTGTTGTGGTACGCCCGGCATTGGGATCTGAGGGTGACATATCCCTTGGTGGTGGTGTGGGTTTTATTTGATAATTGTGCGGTGCATTTGGGTCCATATTCAAATGTGGAGCACTGTTGTAGTGGGATGGTGGTGTAACACCCTGACCATAGGCATTGTGCAACACCGAATTGGAATAGGATAGCTGACCCAATTTCAATTTGTGATGGGCAAATGATGAGGGTTTAATGCTCAAGCTTTCAAAGGCATTACCTTGTACACTGGAGGGCCGTGAAGAGGGGGATGGTAACTGTAAATTACCACCACCCTCACGTGATTGTGGCCTACTCAAGGATTGTGATCTTTCATTGGGATTACGCGAAAGAGAGAGTGGCGAGTTTCGGGTATAATAATCTTGAGCGGTGTTGGGTGCTGGGGAGGGTGAAGAGTTCCGAGATAAAGAACCTCCTCCTTGTCCACCGGCCATTTGTTGTGGGTGTAGTGAGTTGGTATTGGGATTCGTTGTAGCATTATAAGCTGATTCATTGCGATAATGTGGTGTGTTGTTGTTGCTGTTCCGACTATAGCCATAAGGCATTTGTGGTGAGGCGGCATGTTGCTGACGATGTTGTTGTTGCTGCTGCTGTTGTTGTTGTAATTGCTGTTGCACATTGTCATTAGCTAGGCTAGATTGGGCTAAATGCTCGGCACTCAGACCCAACATTTGGGCAGCATATTCACCCTGTGTGGCAATATCAGCCCCTATATAGGGTTTATTATCTACCCTTTTCATGTGATAGATTCGCTGTATGTGTGGCTTCTTTTCCCTTTCATAGGCATTCCATTGTTCATTAAGCGATAGATAGCAGAGATGACAGGCCATAACATAGGCTTGTTGCCCAGAGACTTGGGGTACTCCGGTTGGAGGTTCATGACGTTCCAAAAATGGGAAATAGGATTCTTGAGGGCGTTCGTAATTGGGTTTTATACGCAACATTTGATAGGCCCCTTGGCCACCGCAAACATAGCACAAAGGCATTGCCTCGGCGGAGCGATAGAGATGATGTTGTTGTTGTTGCTGAAGCTGCTGATGTTGGAGGTGTTGTTGTTGCAGCTGATGATGGTGATGGGCGGCCACAGCGGCAGCATAATGTTGCTGCTGCTGTTGTTGTTGTGCCTGCTGTTGCTGCTGATGTTGTGATGAGGCCGATGGAGGCCTAGATTGCTCCGCTTGTTGCTGCTGCTGTTGCTGTTGGCTACTTTTAAGCTCATTTTTAATATAAGCCTTGGCCTTTTCCATTATTCACTAAGCTGGCAAAGCAATTCTCTTAGTCTCTACCTCTGCTTCCTCTCTCTGCAAGGTAGGTAAGAAAGAATATTAATTAATTAAATCCCTTGCAACAAATTAAGCCATCAAACATACCTGGTGTGTGTGTCTGTGGTTCCTCCGGGACCTCCTATTATTGGACCATAGACCTGGTTTGGCAATTTGTTATCCTAAACAGCCAATTCATCTATCCCGGCACATTTGAGGCACTTGTGTGTTGTGGCAATTGGATACAGCTGTATATACATATATCTGATGGGGTGTATGTGGAACTATGTGTGTGTGCGTGTGCGCTTATTTATGTATGCACTCAATGCACTCTGCTGGTTCTACTGCTGCTGCTGCAGATGATGGGTTGGCTGGCTGACTGGCAGGCAGGCTGGCTGGTCGGTCGCTTGGTTGGTTGATTGTTTGGTTTTGGTTTGGCGATCAATGTTGATGGGATGAGATGACGATGATACGAATTTTGACGATTTGCTGTTGTTGTCGTTGTTGTTGCTTTTGCAAAATTTTATATATTTATTTTTCTACACTGAAGCTGATGCTGCTGCTGCAGTCGTAGTTGTTGTTGTTGTGATACGAAAATTGTTTTATTTGATATTTTTATTGGTTTGCAATTGCATCGACGAAGCAGTAGCCCACCCAGAGTGTAGAGTTGATGGTGGTGTCCTCGTTGTTGTCATAACGTACTCGAATAGATGGTTGACGTCGTTCGAATGCAGCCAGCCAGGCAGGCAATTTGTTGTAATGGAAAATATGGAAGAGGAGGTGGAGGAGGAGGAGCGTGTGGAGGCCACAATGCAACACAACTGCTGCAACACACTGCTGCTGGTCAAGTTCTAAATTGTGGTTTCTTCCCGAACGAATAAATACCGATTCAAATTTGTTTTGCAATTCCTGCTCAATCTTGCTGTCTCTATTTCCACAAAATAATTTTCCGATTATTATTCCAATTGTTCTTTACACACAAAAAAAATCACAACACGACTTTCAGACAGACGGACACACAAAACGTCGTAGTACGACAGCGGGAACCTTGCTCCAATTTAACAAAAAAAAAAAAAATACGAAAAACGAGAAAATACAAAAAAACTATATAAAACGAAACTTTTCACCGAACGTCGTGTCCCTAAACACACAAAATATCATCATACAATTGACTTTAGTTGTTGTTGCTACTACTATTTTTGTTGTTGTTGCTGCTGTTGTTGGTGTTGTCGGTAACAAAAAAAAATTATTTAGCCTTTTTTTCTGTGCGATAACTCGCTCGCTCGTTGCACTTCAATTTTGGCCTAGCAAAACAAATCCCGTTTTATTGATGCGTTACGCTCACTTCGTTGTCTAAATATTGCACGACGGCAAATGTCCGATATTCTGCGGTATTATTCACAAGATTTTTGCAATATTTTTACAATTATTTCCATTAAAAATTGAGAAATTAATTATGGAACAACAAAGAACCGAGCCATACTGATTAGGGATCTATAGACCGATTTGCCAATAATCGATTAATCGTTAAAGGTTTTTGGCAATCGATTTTTTCTTGCAGGTGCATTTGTTGAGCTCTATTGTATAGGGTGATGGAAATCGTTTTTTGCTATTTTGTGGGGTGTCGATAACTAGGAATAGAGTGCTAGAAATCGAAATGGTGCAGAGAGCGATAAATTAAAAATAAATTGTAATTTTAGGTAAATTACAGCTGTATTTCTTTAAGTAAAATAAATAAAAGTTTGACGTGTTTAGATCATAACTTCTAAATCGAATCGATTTGTAAATCTAATCAAAGTATTTGATGTAATTTAAAGCATACTTTTAGGAGAAGTGTATTGGGGATTTAGGATAGAATTTTGAATGATTTTAACGATTTCAATTGGTAAACATTCGACGTTAAAATTTACGACATATTTGAAAATCGCGACAGATAAGCCGTTTGTTGTTGCAGTAGAAGCTCCGCTGATTTTACCCTGCTTTTACAAGAAACAGAACGATCGAAGACAATTGAGTTTATGCGTGTCAAAATCATGTATGAAAATATTAATTATTGGTCTGTTCCTGTACTGCAAGAATCTATGAGATTTTACTATTTTTTCCGATATCATAAAGGAAAAATGTGTTATCGTAGTAAAAAATAGTAGATTCTTGCAGTACGGAACAGGCCATATATTACCTTATTCAATTTCAATTAAATTAATTATTTAAATTATTCAATTATTCCATTAATTCAATCAAATTATTTAATTTCTTTAATGTTTAATCCATTTCGTCGCACTTATTTATGTTTTAAATTATTTGTGGATTATTTTGCTTTTAAATGTCATAGACTTTTCACGACCCATTTTTGGGGTATATTTCGCCTTTGGGGTAGCCTCGATGAATATCAAATCATGTGTGTGACATAGAAAATCTGTCAATTTAACTTTTAAATCGAATCGATTTGTAAATCGAATCAAAGTAGTTAATGTAATTTGAAGCATAATTTTAGGAGAAGCGATAATATTTTTTTTTGTGGCAAAAGCAGGGTTTATTGGGGAGTATCTCGATTTAGGATAGGATTTTGAGGTATTGAGTGGTAATTGGGGTAAATTCAACTCAACAGTAATTAAATCGAGGTCAATTTATGTAAAAAAAAACTATTATCTAATTGTCGAGCAAATCGAGATATTGAGCCGTAAATCGATGTAAATTCAGTTCGATAACAATTCAATCGAGCTCAAATTTATCACCATAAAAGCTATTTTCTAAATGCGCTTTTTGTCCAATCCAGTAATTCGGCATTATAGCATAGAGCGAGTTTAGACTACAAATCCACTCGATAACAATTCCATAGCGTAACAAGCCACCTTGGAAACAAAATTGTAATCAGCTGATAGCAATGCCCTACCTTTTAATAAATATACCATATTAAAATCTCCATAGTAAATTACTTTGTTTGCCAAGAACTGAAAATGTTTCTGTTGTATACTAGAAATTAATGTAAAAAAACACTTCGTCGAGCATCAAGCCCACCCATTCCCTTTGCTACGTCGGTGATTATATATATTATTTAGATTAAGGGGACCTCCCCCATTCTCGAATTTTAATTTTTCAAGATTTTTTGCCGTCACTTGATGCAGACACAATAAATCGGCTATGTCTTCAAGAATTCTTGTGATTTTCACTTGAAATTTTGTAGAAACCGAGAATGGAGCTAAGCTATTATTACAAAAGTATCTTAATTATTGAACCATTGTCGTATTTCACATAATATCAGCTGTTTTTATATGAAATTTGAGCAAAAAAATATCAAGCCAGTTTAATACGTCGCCATGCCGCTTTATTACTATTTCGATAAGTCAAAAATGTCCAACTCAAGGCCTATAAATAAGGTCACCCAGGGAGACTAGCTGGATATCAGCTACCACTCAAGTTTGCTGTCGAAATGCATTATTGTGAATTGACTTTCATTATAAAAACGTAAACAAAGTCCAAATTTTTGACATTAGACTTGAGAAAAAACACCCGTTTTCCGATTTCGATTGCTACCTGGGTGTCCTTATTAATAGATCTTGGTTCAATTATAACGTGGACAATGTTGTCAATTACCACAAAGTATTGTCTTGAAAAAAGGTTTGTTATTAAACATGTAAATTTCAATTTAATGGACTATGATTTAGGCTATTATTACAAAAGTATGTAAATTATTGAACCTCCATCCTATTTCGTATAATAACAGCTGTTTTTTTATGGAATTTGAGTAAAAATTGTCAAGCCAGTTTAATACGTCGCCTTGCCGCTCTATTTCTATTTCGATAAGTTAAAAATCGATTTCCCAACTAAAACGTGTAACAATGTTGCCAACTACCAAAAATTGGATTGTCTTGACAAAAGGGTAGTTCACACCCTGTAATTGATCATTTGATTAACCTAATTAATAGCGGAGATTAAATAAAAAAGGTTTTAAGAGATTTTAATATTCCTCGCTGCAGCATTAAAATTAAAAAAAGAGATTTTAATGGAAATATTGAATAGAATAAAATGTACCGTCAATATATATATATTTAAATAAAAAACAAAAATTGATAAATAATAAAATTAAACAATAAATGTTCAAATACTTCAACCACAATTTTGAAAAAGAAATCGCAGGATTTCGTTTATTTTCCTCATTATTATTTACGTTGAAAAATGTCAATTTTTTTCATTTCACTTTGACTAGACTCCATGGCATAATTACAGAAGGTAGCCTCATTTGAGAATTTGATGATGGCTACTCTTTTTAATTTGGAATTCATATATCAATTTCAAATAAAATGAAAAATAAATTCCATAAATTTTTATGTATGTCGATTGGCAAATTTTAAATAAAATTTATTTTCTAAAGCTGAACACTGCGACGAAGTTTTAACCATGGTTGTTCCACCTTATATTTATAAGTTTTAGAGCCAGGGAACTTCAAAATATTTATAAATTTATATTATTTAGCGATTTTTGCCACTGAACACATGATATGAGTACATTTCGAAGGAGGGTATTTTCATTTAAAATTTGAAAGTTGAATACTGTCAAAGGCAAGTTTATGAAAAAATTGGGAACATATGACTGCATGAGACTACCTTGTATAATTATGTAATGCTTACAATATTGGAACAAACCAATATATGTCAATTAAATCCTCATAGAGGTGGTTAACCCGGAAGAAAAGTTCTAATGTAAATGCCGTTTTACATTGTACAGGATTTCGTTAACCCAGTGGTTTTAATTTGTCAATTTCATTGCATGTATGTCCTCATAAAGTAGGTTAACCCGGTAAAAAGTTCTAATGTATATGTCATTTCTGCCTCCTCTCATTTTAGTAATAATTTTTTCGTAATTCCTATACCTATGTTTACATCAAATGTGTTTTAATAAAAACTATATTTTATTGTTAATTTTCCTTACAATTAATAGCCTAATAGTTCACCTTAAAGCAGCTTTAATGAAACACGTCATTGTCAACTTTCCTATATCTCAACCATGATGCAATCATATCAAAACAAAAAACATTTGGTTTTATCCCGACCATAGCACAATAAGTAGGAAGTCCATTTAGCGCAGTTGATGTCTTGATTAACTGTCAAAGTGGGTAATTTCTACTTGTATTCGATGTGCAATGTTTCATTAATCAAAAACGAAAGTTAGAGGTTCGAAGGCGATCAGATGCCGCTCTAGTTCTAACCATAAACGATGCCAGCTAGCAATTGGGTGTAGCTACTTTTATGGCTCTCTCAGTCGCTTCCCGGGAAACCAAAGCTTTTGGGCTCCGGGGGAAGTATGGTTGCAAAGCTGAAACTTAAAGAAATTGACTCAATTGTCATATTTTTTGACTCAACACGGGAAAACTTACCAGGTCCGAACATAAGTGTGTGATAGCTCTTTCTCGAATCTATGGGTGGTGGTGCATGGTCGTTCTTAGTTCGTGGAGTGATTTGTCTGGTTAATTCCGATAACGAACGAAACTCAAATATATTAAATAGATGCTTTAAGGATTATGTGGTTGAAGCTTTTATTGCCTTCATTCGTAAAGTGGAGCCGTACCTGTTGGTTTGTCCCATTATAAGGACACTAGTTTCTTAAATGGACAAATTGCGTCTAGCAATAATGAGATTGAGCAATAAAAGGTATGTGATGCCTTTAGATGTGCACGTGGGATGCACGCGCGCTACATTGAAAGTATCAACGTGTATTTCCTAGACCGAGAGATCCGGGTAAACCGCTGAACCACTTTCATGCTTGGGATTGTGAACTGAAATTGTTTACATGAACTTGGAATTCCCAGTAAGCGTGAGTCATTAACTCGCATTGATTACATCCCTGCCCTTTGTAGACACCGCCCGTCGCTACTACCGATTGAATTATTTAGTGAGGTCTCCGGACGTGGTCACTGTAACGCCTCGTGTGTTACGGATGTTTCGCAAAAGTTGACCGAAATATTACAAGGAATCATTTGACAGATGGTCGGGACAAACACAAAGGTTTTTATTTTGATATGTCACCTTATTATTGCATCATGATCCCAACCATCTGTCAATTTTTTTCTTAGTAATATTTCACATGGTTGGCAACATTGCACATCGAATTAAAGTAGAAACTACGCACTTTGACAGTTAATCGAATAGTCAGCTGCTCTATTTATTGTGCCATGATCTCAATCTATTGTCATATTTTTTAACAGAAATATATATACTCTAATCCAATAACCCCATAAATGAGACACAGTTCATTATCTTTTAAATGTTAGAAATAAATTCCGCTGAATTATCACAGCTGTCTTGATAAAAAGATTATTGACATTTGATGATAAACAGATTTTTGACATTATCCTTTTTTCTGAAATTGTCACTGAAAATTCCCAACAAATGTTATCTGTTAACCCCAATAAGAACAAAACGAAAAAATATGACACTTCAAGTATGCCAATATGTAAATAAAAAATTCCAGACACTCACCCTCCCTCAGTGAGTCAATGACACATTTGGAAAAAAGAAAAAACACTTTGTTTACAGGTATGTTTATATATGTATGTATATAATTGCATTGTTTTTTATTGCGACTGTAATTAAAACGTTTATATCTTTGTTTTTTATAATTAAACGTAAAATTGTTTCTGTTGTTGTTGATGATAACAAATCTTGGTCGTTTTTTTGTTTTTTATAATTTTTTTCATTTTGCATCAGATCAAAAGGACAAATACACAAACAAAAAATAATAATAATATTTACACATAAAAATAATAATAAAAAATCATCATAAAAAAATAATATAATAATTAATATAATTAATAATAATAAATAGGTGCTTAACAAATAAGAGAACATTTTTCTTGTTATTTAGTTGTTGTTTTTTAATTTACTTAAATGCTACAAATTGAAGGAATTTGAAGAAAATATTGGTTATTCAAGTTCAATGTGAAGAAGAAGTAGAATATGAACGCGTTTAGAGTAAATCCACTTGATTTCAAATGTCAAATTTATGGCGTACGTCATATATATCCCATGATGCAATAATAAGGTGATGTATCACAACAACAACCTTTGTTTTTGTCTCGATTATCTGTCAAATTTTTCCATATAATATTTCAAGTGGTTGGCAACACTGCACAACGAATTCAAGTAGAAATTACCCACTTTGACAATTAATCAAGACATCAGCTGCGCTAAATGGCCTACCTATTCATTGTGCCATGACTAATCCAGTGAATCACGTTTGACGTATACGACAATGCCATATGTTTGAGATGCCATATGGGATTTCGTGAATCTAAACGCCCATTTAGAAGTAGTAGATAGATTTGTGTTAATAGCTATTTATCTTCACTAGTGTTATACTGGTTCGTTAGAGGTCTCAGGGAATTGGGAGAGCGAAATTTTTCTCCCATTGGGCTTATTTAGGCCACCGCTGTCAATTTAGGTACATTTGTTGCTGTGGTTTCATGACTTTTTGTGGGCGTAGTTGCCGCCGACGACGATGAACTCCTCAATTCAGGTGGCAAATAAATCTTAACCACATCCGTAACTTTGACCCTACAATTCGGGCATTTATCACACCGGGCTGCACATTGGGAACAGGCCATAACATGACAACAGGGATTAAACATGGTATTTATGGAATTATCCATACATATTTTACATGTCATTGCCTCGGAGATGCGAGTGTCAACACAGCGCTCAATTGCCGCCTCACGTTCTTCTTTTTCCCGCAACATCATATCCAAACTGCAGGCCATCGATGAGGCTGCCGCATTGGCCGAAGTCTCATTGAAACCTTTCATAATGGGCATTAAATGTGCCAGGTCTTCCACTTCAGTGCCATCGTTTTGCGATGATGCCGACGACGACGACGAGGATGGCGTTGACGCTGATGCCAGCTCATTATCACGCACTGAGGTTACAATGCCACGCTTATGCAAAACGCGTCTGGCTTCTTCAATTACCTCACGGCTCGTATGGCGAATATCGAAAATGTATTTCTTGCCCAGTTCGGTGTCTTCTTTGAACATCGAGGCAATGGTTCCCTTGAGATCTCGGGTAAATTGATTGGTTACCACACCGCGCACCTTGTCACACACATAGAAGGCATGACGCTCCGTAATGGAACGGTACAAACCGGCGGCAATGCAGTGTTTGGGTAATTTAATATCCACTTCGCGGCGATCATTGTTATCGTCTACATATTCTAGTTTAAATGTACGTCTAAACGATTTAGCAGCAGCAATTGCGCTAAATGGAATGCTGCAAAGAAAAAACAACAACAAATTAGTATTACAAAAACAACAACAACAAAAAAGATATCACTTACTTCTTTACATTATCTCCGGTTGAAACTCGTATGCCATGCGCTCCTACTGCTATATCACAACGCTGCGAATTTTCACCAATGGTGAAACCGCAAAAAACTTCCTCACCATAGCCAGGCAGATCTTGAATCTCATGCAGCAGCCAATATTTAGCGGACTTGGGTGACATTTTCAACATTGCCAATTTGCCATGTTCCACGGCTATCTGCTTGAGAAATTCATCGGGCAGGTGGCCGGTCTCATCTTCATTTACTGGCCTTATCACGTAATCCTGATAGATACGCAGGGGAGAATTTTTAATGGTATTTTCTATGGACTCGTTAAGACTACAAATATCGCAGGCACTTTTCGTTTCGTTAGGTACTTTGGTAGTAGTTTCATTTGTACTTGAGGTAAGTGGTTTTTGGTGTAAGCTACAGGTCAAGGCCGGGCAGGAGGAGGTCGAAGCAGCAGCTGGCATCGTGGAAGCTGTCGTCGATGCCGAGTTTGAATTTACGGACGCTGAGGATGTTGAGGGAGAGGAGGCGGCGGCGGAGGAGGAATTTGCGACAGCATTTGCCTGACTTTGTGGTGTATCTATATTCTCCACGGACTTCTGTTTCGATAGCCTCCTCTTCTTAAACGACAGCACATGATCCCGATCTTTGCGTTCCTTCTGAGCCGACTGTTGTTGCTGCTGCTGTTGTTGTAACAGCTGTTGTTGTTGCTCCTGCAACCTCTTTTCATGTTCACGACGCATTTTCAACGGACACTCCGCCTTCAGGGTAGCCTCATTAAATATTAAACCATCTGCCTGACACAGGAATGCTGCCAATTTAGCAGCATTTGACCAATTGCGAGCATTTAAACGTCCCTCCAACAGATCCGATTTGGCTTGCATATAAAAGAGATTTCTTACACTATCCTGCAGGATAAAATGTACTGGGACCCAGAACTTGACACGCAGAGCCAACATTAAGGGTATACCACTGCCGCCGGTACCATCACAGGATAGGCGATTACGCAAGTTGATCCATTGGCGGGTACGTGACTCTTTTTGATTTGGCGCCCAATGTTCCAGACCGAAATATTCCATTTCACAGATTATGTCCAAGGCTTTGCAGACCTGAAAGGAAAATTGAGAGAGAAAAAATGAATAGGTTATCACTGGGGAATTGTAAGAGAGAGGGAGAGAGAGAAAGTTAGGGTATTATGCATATAAATTTCTTTTGTAGGGATTAATAGGTCATTACTAGCCTATTGTAAGGAAGAGAGAGAGGGAGAAAAAAATTTAGGTCGTTTTCCTATAAGGTTCTCTTCTAGGGATTAATAGGTTATCACTAGGGAATTGTAAGAAGAGAGAGAGAGAGAGTGTGTGTGAAAATTTAGGTAGTTTTCCTATAAGGTTGGCTTGTACGGATTAATAGGTTATCACTAGGGAATTGTAAGAGATAGAGAGACAGAAAATTTAGATAGTTTTCCTATAAGGTTCTCTGGTCCTTTTTTATTTATTTTACTTATCAAAACAAAGAATCGATGTGAAATACCTTTTATCTACCACACCTTGACATGTATTTAATAATAACCTAGCCTAAGTACAGTATTTTCTATATAAATATTTGAACATTATTATCATTCCGATTTTTCTTCTTTTTTTTTTGTTATCTGACTGAGTGGGGCCTGTGTTTATCTTTGGAAATTATTAATATAAATATTGTTTACAGATTAGGCAAGTTGACATTTAATTTACGATAAGGAAAGCTCACACAATATATATATATATATATATATACATAATTTATTGTACAGCATTTGGAAAAAAAGAACACCTTTCATTTTGTTCGGCCATGTTTATTTTTTGGGACTTCCAAAAAAATGTATATATATCTTAAATTGTTGTTGATTTCTGTTGAACAACTGGATCAACGACATATTTAGTATTGGTAATATATATGCGATAAACAAATATTCCGAAGTGTGTTGATGAGTAATGTATAATTTTAAATTTGAAAAAAAAATCGATATGAGATACACACAAATAAAAAGATACTACTTAGCAACAACATGCGAAAATTACAATAAAATTTGTGAAAATTAATAAATGTGATAATTTTAATATACAATATTGAACAAAGTACCCTATAATATGGCAGAATTTCAGTTGTGGAAATATGAAAAATTTCAGTAATAAAAAATATCAGTGATAAATTAAGATAATTTGAATTTTTATGACCCGCCTAATTTTCGATAAGTAAACACATGTGTGGAAATTATAAATGATAGATAAAAAAATCATAAAAATATTAAAATTCTTTTATTTTTTAATTTTTATTTTTAAATAACACGAAAATACTCATAAATTATTTTATTTCTAACAAAAATCCTTTAAAATTGGTATAATTTCCTTTAAACTCATAAATTATTTTATTTCTAACACAAATCCTTTGAATTTGCTATTAATTCCCTTGAAACGCCATGAAAAACGCTTAAAACGTGCTTATTGACACATACGTTACGTTTACGCTACGTCACTGAGTAATTCTTAACAAGTCATCACCAACACATGTGTAAATAACGGTTTACAGTTAATGATGTTACAGAATTACTTCAATTTGTAAGGTAGTGATTACGTCGCGTTACGAAGCGCACTAATTTTAGAAAATAATCGTTATTTATCGATTATTGTTAAGCAGCTGTAAGCTTACTGATATTAAATAGTTTTTTTTTTCAATTAAATTTTGTAATTCGTATAAAAATTGTATCATATTATCCATTCACAATAGTGCTACACATGTTGGGTTATCAATTCCCGGTACATTGCTCACAATAAAATCAAATTGAATGCCAATGAAACTATTTAAAAAAGGTTATAAAAATGTGTCATATTATCCATTCACAATAGTTTTTTACATGTTGTGCTATCAATTTCCAGTACATTGATCACAGTAAATCAAACTAAAAGCCAAGGAATCTAATTAGAAAAAGTAATAAAAAATAGATCATATTATCCATTCACAATAGTGCTACACGTGTTGGGTTGTCAACTCCAAGTACATTGGCCACAGTAAATCAAACTAAACGCCAAGGAAACTAATTTAAACAATTTATAAAAAATATAACATATTTTCATTCACAATAGTGCTACATGTGCTGCGTTATCGATTCCCAGTACATTAACCACAGTAAATCACACTAAAAGTCAAGTTAACTAATTTAAAAAATATATAAAAATATGTATCATATTTTCATTCACAATAGTGCTACAAATGTGTGCGTTTTCAATTCCCAGTACATTGACCACTGTAAATCAAAACAAATGTCAAGAAAACTAATTTAAAAGAAGTTATAAAAAATGTGTATTATATTATCCATTCACAATAGTGTTCCATATGTGTGTGCTATCAATTCCCAGTACAGTGACGACAATCAAATGAGAATGGAAAGTCAATGAAACTAATTAAAAATGTTATAAAAACTGAATCCTATTTTCATTCACAATAGTGGTACATTGTTTATGTTTTCATGGTCAATTCGCAATAATGGATTTTCCAGCAAACTTGAGAAACAGCTGATATCAAGCTGTTTTCCCAGAAAGACCTTATTAATATGCCTTGGCATGTGGGTTATCTAAATTCCATACATTGACTACAAGAAAATATATCTAAAAGTACAGCTTTAAAAAGTGCCGTATATTAAATGTCTTTCTTTAAAGGATAAATTTACATGTAACAAAGATGATTTACCAAAATCAAATAGCTGAATTAAGAAAGACACAAAAATGGCTAGCTAATAAAAAATTGACAGGAAAAAGTTAATTTAATCAAAATAGTAATATTTCATTGCTTCCGATTGATTTGTTATATGAGCCTGGACATAAATAAAGGACCAAGCCCAATTAATAAAGTCATCAAGGGAGATCAGCTGGTTCTCAAGTTTGGTGTTTAAATCCATTGTTGTGAATTGACAACATTAGACTTGAGAAAAACAGCTGAGTGACCTTATTAACAGATTTGGCCAATGCCTATTAATAAGGTCATCCTGGAAGATGTATTATTATGACTTCATATTTGAAACAGCTGTTTTCCAATTTCGATTGCTTTCTGACACAACAAATACGGAACATGTTGCATGCTAGATATCTATTGTGAATTATTAGGATTTATTGATTCGTTGTAATCGTGTGTTGTTATAAATAGGTCGTCAATGTAGCACAGCTGACTATTTAATTAACTGTCAAAGTGCATAGTTTTTACTTGAATTCGATGTGGCAATGTTGCGAACGATAAAAAATATTACTAGAAAAAATTGGTTGGGCGCCACCCAGGTCACTATATAAAAGGTCAACCTTGAAGATAAGTTTCTCATATTTTTTTCGCCCAGGTTATGTGGGTCTTGCACATGAAGAAAAATACTTGCAGCTCTCCAATAGGAAGAAGAATACCTTCATATAAGGTCAACCTTGAAGATAAGTTTCTCATATTTTTTTCATCCAGGTTATGTGGCTCTTGCACAGCTGAAGAAAAATACTTGCAGCTCTCCAATAGGAAGAAGATCACCTTCAGCTCTCCTAGAGTAAAACGAATACCTGCAGTTCTTCAGCAAGAAAAATACTTGCAGCTCTCCTATAGAAAGAAGAATACCTCCAGCTCTTCCACAGGAGGAAAAATACTTGCAGCTATTCTATTCTTTGTTTTTATGCCTGCTTTTCCTTTCTTTAAGTAATATATTAATTTTAGTTATATAAATTTATATTAAATTAAAAATTGATTGGGTGCCACAGATGGTCGGATGAAAAACCAAATGTTTTTGTTTTGATACATCATCTTATTATTGCATCATGAATCAAACTCAAGACCCAGGGAGATCAGCTGGTTATCAGCTGCTTCTCTAGTTTACTGTCATAATCCATTATTGTGAATTGACTTCCATTATGAAATCTTTTGACATTAGACTGTAGAAAAAACAGCTGACTTTCGTTTGCTGTGTGACCTTATTAATAGATCCATGGCCTATAAATAAGGTCACCCAGGGAGACCAGCTGTATATCTGTGCCACTCAAGTTTGCTGTCAAAATGCATTATTGTGAATTGACTTGCATTATGAAAATGTAAACAAAGTCCACATTTTTTACATTAGACTTGAGAAAAAACAGCTGACTTTCGTTTGCTGGTTGGCCTTATTATTAGATCTTGATCAACCTTTAAAAAAAATCCCTCCCTAATTAAAAGCAAGGTGGGTTCCAATGGCACGTGTCACACATGTTAACCCGTCATTGTGAATTATTATTATACCCCCCTTTAAACGTGTTTCCAAGCGTGCATATCACTATTAACAACTTCTCTTATCTTTTGCAAACCCACCATACCCAATCATTTTCGGGTAGTGTTCATATCAGATATTATAAATATGTATAAATATGATTGTTGGTACGCTTATTATGGCAAATGGAACTAATGTCAACAAAACAAAACGAACCAAAAAAAAAACAACAACAAATAAAAAATGTGGTTTTTTGAAAGGTGCAAAGTCCAAAACCCCGTTCACACACGCACACCAGTTTAATAATGGAAGTTGTAGAGACATGCAAACTTAATGTTAATTAAGGAGGATGATGATGAAAATGGTAAAGAAGAAAGGTAATGGGGGGGTGGAGGAGAAAAATATAAAAAATATACACACACGAACATATGTTTGGGCAATAAGCTGTGCAACACATGTGCTTGAGTTTATTTTGGTTTTTAGCACTCATGGAAATTTTTTAGTGAACTCATACTCTTTTTTTTGTTTGTTTTTGCTATTTTCTGATTGCTGAGTGTACAAAAAAAAAACGTTTTTTAGTTTTTAGATAAAAACTCTGTTACCTTACAATGTGTGAAAGAGAGAGAGAGAGGGAGAGTGAGATAAAAAATACTGATCTTTGTGTCAGTGTTCTCATAGAATTAAGAGATGTTGTCGTGTAATTTGTGTGGGGGGATTTGAGAAGGAGAAGAAGAAGAAGAGGGGAAAGGGGAAGGGGAGAGAGATTTTTGTTTGTAAAACAATAAAACTAGTTCCCCCCTTCTCAAACAAAAAAGAGATACATGTGCAGCATTTTGCCGCTTCTTTTGTTGTGGTTTGTTGTTGTCTGTCTGAGATTCCCAATTTTGAGAGTAATGCCAAATAGCAACAACAACAACTGCAACAGCAACAACAAGAAAGAAAGAGGTATGGCAAAATACATTGATGAAGCGTTGTATTCGGGTATTGTTTGTTGTTGCTCGTTGTTGTTGTTTTTTTTTTTTTGTTAGTTGAATTGGACTTTGGACTGCGACCCAAACAAATTGTGGACTTTGTACCCCCTGGTTTTGTTGCTCACGTTGTGATTTCATTGATGTGATTGGGGATGTGTGTTGTGATGAATGTTGTCTTCACAAGACAAGACATGACTGACTGACTAACTACAAAAAAAAACCCGATCAACTAAACATAAATGTTTGTTGTTGGCATGCCAGTGCATGTTGTTGAAATTACTCATGTATGTATATGGTAATAGAGGAGGAGAAGAAGCAGACGAAAAAGCTGCAGAGATGCATGGAGTCTGTGTGGAGTACCCAACATTGTGTTGTTTACACAAAAGGCCTTTGTTTTGGGTTTTTCAAACATCACCTGGATTTAATTTCCAGGTTGTGGAGACACACACATACATGCAAAAACATGTTTATATGGATTTTCTTTGTTTTATTCCCGGTTTTTTTTTTCTTTATTTCTTTGGTGTGTTGTTTTTCCTTCCTTAATTTTTTTTTAAAGCAGGTGAGCATGTTTTCTTGATCTTAACAATTAATTTAAGTTAAAAATATTAATGAAAATTTTAATAAATTTTGTGTTTAAAAACAAAAATTGATTGGGTGCCACCAAGCACAATTTATAAGCTTCAATTGACAATGAATTTAAGTTAAACATATAATTGAAAATTTTTAATATATTTATATATTTAAAAACAAAAATTGATTGGGCGCCACACAGGTCCATATAAAAGGTCAACCTTGAAGATAAACTTTTCAGATTCTTTTCATACAGGTTATGTGGCTCTTGCACAGGAAACAAATACTTGCAGGGAGACCAGCTGAATATCTGCGGAGACCAGCTGGATATCTGCGCCACCACCAAGTTTGCTATCAAAATTCATTATTGTGAATTGACTTACATTATGAAAACGTAAACAATGCCGACATTTTTGACATTAGACTTGAGAAAAAATAGCTATAGAAAAACATATAATTGAAAATTTTAAAATATTTCAAATTTAAAAACAAAAATTGATTGGGCGCCACCCAGTTCAATATAAAAGATCAACCTTGAAGATAAGTTTTTCAGATTCTTTTCATTCAGGTTATGTGGCTCTTGCACATGAAGAAAAATACTTGCAGCCATGACCTATAAATAAGGTCACCCAGGGAGACCAGCTGGATATCTGCGCCACCACCAAGTTTGCTATCAAAATTCATTATTGTGAATTGACTTACATTATGAAAACGTAAACAAAGTCGACATTTTTTTACATTAGACTTGAGAAAAAACAGCTGTTTTCCAATTTCGATTGCTATCTGGGTGACCTTATTTATAGATCTTGCTTGCAGCTCTCCTATGGGAAGAAGAATACCTCCAGCTCTCCTAGAGTAGAAATAATACCTGCAGCTCTTCAGCAAGAAAAATACTTGCAGCTCTCCTATAGGAAGAAGAATATCTGCAGTTCTTCCGCAGGAGGAAAAATACTTGCAGGTCCAGTAGAATACCCTCAGCTCTTCCACAGGACGAAAAATACTACAGCTCTTCAGCAAGAAAAATACTTGCAGCTCTCCTATAGAAAGAAGAATACCTCCAGCTCTCCTTGAGTAGAAAGAATACCTGCAGTTCTTCAGCAAGAAAAATACTTGCAGCTATCCTATAGAAAGAAGAATACCTCCAGCTCTTTCACAAAGAAGAAAAATACTTGCAGGTCCACTGTAGGTAAGAAGAATACCCTCAGCTCTTCCACAGGACGAAAAATACTGCAGCTCTTCAGCAAAAGAATACCTCCAGCTCTTCCACAGCAGGAAAAATACTTGCAGCTATTCTATTCTTTGTTCTTATTCCTGCTTTCCCTTTCTTTAAGTAATATATTAATTTTGAGTTATATAAATTTATATTAAATTAAAAAATTGATTGGGCGCCAATCAATGCCTTTTTTGTAAGGTCATGGTTTTCAGCCTGGATTAAATTTCCACATTGGGTGGCTACACATAAACATGTTTTTCTGTTTGTTTCTCTTTGTTTTTATTCCTGTTTTTCTTCGTGTTTTTTGTTTTCTTTTCCTTCCATAATCCCTTTGATAAAAATGGCCAATTAGTGACATTATCATTCACAATAGCGACTTGTATGTTAACTGCAATGTAAAACAGCTGACAGCATTAGAGATTTAAAGCTTGAAAACGATTAGAGACAATTGTCTTGTATCCTATGAGGTATTAGGGATTTCAAATAAATTAAAAAAAAACATATTTGATATAAATATAGCCTTCAAGCCTTCAATATATTATCCCATTGGTGGAATTACCATTCACAATAGCGATTTGTATGTTGAGTATAATGTAAAACAGCTGACAGCATTAGGGATTTAAAGATGGAAGAAAAAAAATCAGAGATAATTGTTTCGTATTCTGATAGGCGTATAACGCAAAACGCCTATGAAAACGGTGGCATTACCATTCTCAATAGCGATTTGTATGTTGAG
This sequence comes from Musca vetustissima, assembly GCF_032173495.1. NCBI lineage: Eukaryota > Metazoa > Arthropoda > Insecta > Diptera > Muscidae > Musca > Musca vetustissima. The sequence continues at coordinate 138,980 of NW_026879410.1, forward strand.
TATAATGTAAAACAGCTGACAGCATTAGGGATTTAAAGATTGAAAAAAACAAAATCACAGATAATTGTTTCGTATCCTGATAGGCGTATGGCGTAAAACGCCTATGAAAACGTAAATAAAGTCCAAATTGACATTTGACATTGGATTGATAAAAAAAACTTGAGACTTTAGACCTTTATCCAATTAGTGGTAATGTCACTAATTCACAATAGCAACTTGTATAAGAAATGGTTATGCAGAGGACGGGGGAAAAGTCAACAAAACAATTTTGTTGACCTACTAAAAACGTTATGACCCAACAGAATACGCAAGATAAACAAAATAATACATGATAAGTATTATAAGCAAAAAAATGTTTTTCGGTTTTGTGTTTTTCACATGAAACACACAAAATCCTTTCACATAATTCAATCACGTTTACCCTCATATGTTTAGAATAAATACCTTGAATTATTGTTTGTTTGAGGTTGAGTTTTTTTTTTTTTTGTTTTTTGCTCAAAATAGAATGTCAATTCTAAGCACAGAACCCAGCCATTGAACTCATTACCAGGAAAATATCGGCTGAACATATGTTCCAAAAATGACAGCTTACTGTGATTGATGGCTCTTCAAAGAGAGAGAGAGAGAGCGAGAGAGATATCTACATAAAAGGCAATTTGTTGTTGAGTAGAATAATGACATTATCCATCCGCCAAAATACCAGTTGTTGTTGCTGGTATTGTCTCCATGACAAGTACAACATATGTGTATTGAACGTTAAAAATGTCACGTATCAATGTTGAGATTTTTTCCGAACAAGTCAAGTGACTTAACACAAAGACAACAAGATATATGTATTAAAAAAAAAACAAGAAATAAGGAAATTGCAAGCTGGACGATTATAAGGCATCTTTTTTCATCTGTGATATTTATTATTTGATAGATATAGGTATTTTTTGTGGACAAAGGAAGGCCAGAAGAAAAGGGGCGAGAGAACAAAACCAATAAGAAAAAAACTTTATTTGTTGTTGATTTCTCACCCAGTCACCCAGCCAGCCATCGAGCAAGCAATAGCAGACAAGAGCCACTAGTCACCGCCGCCAACACCACCCCCATTGCCGCCACCAATACCCTTTTGGCCGGCATTTATTATAGACGCGCTAACATACCAAAACAAACACAGAATGAAACGTCATCACGATCACTCGTTGGACGCGTGCTACTCGGCATGTAACATTTAACGTTTATTTATTTTATTTTTTGTGTTTTGTTTTTAATTTTTATGGGCAATGAAGGAGCAGTAGCTGCAGTGTGAACGTTGTTTGGTGCTGGGACTGGTCTGGGGTTGTAATTAATTACATACATATTTAAATGTGTACGAGTGGTTGGGGGGCATCATAAATAACCTATTACCCCCGTGATAAAACACCCTCGCTGCACTAGCTCTTGCTGTGCGAAAAAAAAATAAATAATAAAAAAATAAACAAAACAAATAATTATAGGTTAAATTAATCGTTTATGATCAAAAGGGAAAAAAGTTCGCCCGTATTAGAAAAAAATAACAAGGGAGTGAAGGAGATTTAATGCTGCAAAAGAAAACAAAGGGGAAAGGGCAGTCTTCATGGGTGACCTTAAAGAAAAATTAATTGGGCGCCATAATAAATTTTTTGTTTTAATCAAGATTTATATCTTGAATTTTGCAATTATATTTTTATTATAAACTAAGTAAGGGCAAAATAACACAACAAAAACAAAAAAAAAAGGAAAAACAATCAGAGACATTTGTCTTGTATCCTGACAAGCGTCTGGCATATAGGGTCTTCATTGCGTAAGCCTTCCAATTTCTATAAAAAAAACACTTTCGATATAAATAATTAACAATTAGTCCCAGTCCCAATTCTATTAGTAACATTACCATTCACAATAGCGACATGTACATTGACTATAATGTAAAACAGCTGACAGCATTAGGGATTTAAAGTTTGAAAAACAATCGGAGATAATTGTTTTGTATCCTGTCAGGGACTAGCCTTCAAATAAATTACAATTTCCTCAAAAAACACCTCTGATTTAAATATAGCATAAGTCTTCAATATATTATCCAAATTAGAAACATTGTCATTCACAATAACGACCTGTATGTTGACTATAATGTAAAACAGCTGACAGCATTTTGGGACTTACCGTTTGCAAAACAAGCGGATGCAATTTTCTTCTTGCAATTTTTCAGCTGTTTTACATTATACTCTCAACATATAAGTTGCTATTGTGAATGGTAATATTATAAATTGGATCAAGGCACAATAAATAGGTACTCCACTAAGCGTAGCTGACTTTCTGATTAACTGTCCAAGTGCAGTGTTTCTACTTGAATTCGACGTGCAATTGGGCGCCAGAAAAACACATTTAATGATTCTTATCATTTCTTAGGATACAATTAATTAGGGTTACCGAACACACGAGTAGAAGTTATCTTAAATACAGCTGAAGATACCAAAGTTAGTCTTGAAGAAAGCTTGCAGTCATTACACACAAAGGAAGAAAAATAGCTCCCATTTAAGCCATAATAGATTGCCGGAGTATGGAAATCAATTGAATCTTATAGTACGTTTACATTTAACCGGATTTCGTTAACCCAGTGGGTTTCAATTGTCATTTCCTTTGCATATATATCAAATAAATCCTCATAAAGTAGGTTAACCCGGTAAAAAGTTCTAATGTACAAGGAGTTTTAGAAACTAAGTCATAAAAACCACGCAAACATTTCTTATGCCCAGAGGAAACAGTTATGCAATTGGGCGCCAAAACGAGTAAATAATTCTTATCTCTTAGGATTATTCTTAGGATTACAGTTGATTAAATGAACTGCACATAGAACACAAGGTAGACGATAAAGTTAGCCTTGAAGAAAGCTTGGAGTCATTACACATAAAGGATGCAAATACCTCCCATGTGGAATCATTCCCAATATATAGAGTAAGCCATAAAAATACGATTTAGGCGGCTAAAGTAGAATTTCAATCCACAGAGTTTTGTGATTTGGCGCCAGAAGATTTATTAGCAAATAAGAAGCCATTTATTTATAAAAGAAACTCTCTAACTCCCTCAAATGATCCGTTATCACATTTGACGTTCTATCGTGTTTTTGTCCAATAGTATACTTAATTAAGTTCAATCTTGTGTATGCCATATAATATTCAACCTTTAACTAATTTTCATTCCATTCCCTTCAAGGAACGTTTTTTTATACGATTTAAGTAAATATTTTCCCCGTTAGAACTTAAAATATATTAAGGAACGATTTTAAATACGATTGCAGTGTCTATTTTTACTTGTGTATGCCACTTAATGTCAGTAACTATTTTCATATGACTTTTTATTGTGTTTGTTCATATACTTAATTAAGTTCAATGTTGTGTATGCCACTTAATATTTAACCTTAAACTAATTTTTATTCCATTCCCTTTAAGGAACGCCTTTTGGTATGATTTAAGTATCTATTGTGCCCTGTTGCATTTAAATATGTTTAGGAACGCTTTTAAATACGATTGCAGCATCTAATTTCACATATGTGCGCCACTTAATGTCGCCCTAATTGAATATTTCTTGAGTCCATTCCTTTTAGGAACGCTTTTAGATAGTATTTAAGTATTCATTTTCCCTAATGTATTTAAAATGTCCTTTAATGTATATGTTTAGGAACGCTTTTTAATATGATTTCAGTAATTATTTTCATATGACTTTCTATTGCATTTTTGTTCAATAGCATGAACTTAATTAAGTAGTTCAATGTTGTGTATACCACATAATATTCAACCTTTAACAAATTTTTATTTCATTCCTTTTAAGGAACGATTTTTAATATGATTCAATGTGTGTGCGTGTGTAAAAGATATTTCTAAACAAGATCTATTAATAAGGTACCCCTGTTGAAATATTATCTGTTTTTTTAAGGAACGCTTTTTCCAGTGTCTATTTTTACATGCCTACGCCACTTAATGTCGCCCTATTTGAATATTTTTTTAGTCCATTCCTTTTAGGAACGCTATTAGATAGTATTTAAGTATTCATTTTCTCTAATATATTTAAAATGTCCTTTTATTTTTATGTTTAGGAACGCTTTTTAATATGATTTCAGTAAATATTTCCATATGACCGTTTAGGAACGCTTTTTATATGATTTACGTAACTATTTGCCCCTTATCCTTTATAATATCCTTTTAATTATTAGATATGGAACGCTTTTTAATATGATTGCAATTACCATTTTCACATGACTTCCTACTGTGTGAGTGTGTGTGTGTGTGATAAAAGCTATTGAAAGGAAAAGGTAATGACCCATTATCACATTTGTGAATTACCTTACCCTAATGATGTTGACAAATCACAATAACAATAATGTGATGTATTGTGAACTTTCAACATAACCATTCATGTTATTATGATTTCATTGAACTCTGTTATTATTATTTTTTTTTTTTTTGAAATAATATCGTTATTATTTTGTGCCAAAATTGAAACTGTTCTAGAAACCACTTGAATGATGGTATGCTGCTGCTATTTTATCTCCAAAAATTTTTTTATTATTATTGAAAACAACAACGAGTTAATTTTGCATAAAGACCAAAAATGAAAATAACCTTGATTTTAATGTGGCAAAAACTGTTTTTCTGAGCTGGATTTGTTTTCTCGCTACAAGTTCAATGATTTGTTTACAATTTATTTCTATAATATTTTTTTTCGTAAAATTCCAATTTTTAGTTTTCTATGGAAAATTTTAAAAAATAAATGTTATGAGATTTTTTTTATGTTTTAAAGTGGATTTTTTTTTATAAATAAATGTCATATATTATTTTGGGAAACCCTTCTCTTCTCTATTTTTGTAATTTGGACTTTGTACCTTAAAGTTTTATTTTTTTATTTGATATCATTAACAAATTAGCAGGTATTCTTGCCCAGTGGCTTAATTTCGAACATGGGTGTGAATTGTTCTTCCTCTTCTTTGGTGGCTTTCACTCGTTAAGGTATTGCGTCTTATATATTTATTTTTTGTTTGGTTTTGTGTTCATTATTTATAATTCGAACCGGTTTATTTTAATAGGTGTGTTTTTTTCATAATTACATTCTATATTTATTAGTAATGACATGAAAAACAAATGTTCATATTTGGCCAAAAAAAAAAAGCAATTATGCAAAACGAATGCCTACAACGAGCTCAAAATTTTGTTGTTATAAAATTTTGAGTCCGTTGTGGTTGTATTTGAAAAAAAAAGAAATCACTTGTTTTGAAAAAAAAACAAACCCTATATATAACAAAAACCACATACCCACACACGAGACTTAATATTTGGCTTGTGTACAAATTTGTTTGCTTAATAAATTTGCAGCTTTTATTTTTATTACTATTTTTTGTGTTTGTATTTTTTCAATTCCTTTTTTTTTGGTTCAGCTGAGTGTTATTGCCATCCATGTTTTTCGGGTGTGTGTAATTTTTTGTGTTTTATTTACTTCACGTATTTCAAACACCAACAAAAAAACCAAACAAAATAAATAAGACGTAGTAAAAAAATAGATTTTTTAATAGAGCACAAGAAATAGCAACAACAACAACAAAAATAACAATGAAATTTATACCACACCCGGTTCACGGACTGACAACCTAAATGTACGAATGTTAAATTAGTAAAATAAATAATTGATTTTATTTTTTTATTTGAAATTGAAATTATCTCTAACACTAATTGTTATTTCAAGTGTGTGTAGGCTAGAAGACAATGTCTAGATATTTCGGTAAAAAAATATATACTAATGAATATTTGTTAAAATATTTTCAACTTTTAATATCATTTAATCGTGGTATTAATCACAAAGATTTCATGTTTTGCAAAAAACAATATCTTATCTGTGTTGATTCAAGGCCTATCGTTGAAGAAGAAAAAAAACAACAATGCTGTCTCATTTTAAAAATAGCATCACTAATATGTTGAATTTTAAATTAGGTTATTCCTATGGTACAGTGTTGCTGGAATGCTATTCGATATGGGTTGCTCATTTATTGTGAATGACAAAAAAAAAAGAAAAATAATCATATTTTACTATAAGTTGCTATAGTGAATGATTAACATAAAAATAGGTTAGACCAAGGCACCTTCAACAGGTCCACCTAACAGTTATCGAAATAGGCCATTCATTTTTGTTTACATTTTCATAAGATCAAATTACAATCGAAAGCATTTTGGCAGCTGTTATTTTTATTAAAAAACGTCCCTATTGTACTTCAAATATCCTTTTAGTTATATGCTTAGGAACGCTTTTAAATATGGTTTCAGTAACATTTTTCATATGACTTTCTATTGTGTTGGTTCAATAGTATACTTAATTAAGTCTAATGTTGTGTATGCCACTTAATGTTCCCCCTTTAATTAATTATTATTTCATTCCTTTTTGGAACGCTTTTTGATATGATTTCAGTTCCCTCTCCCCTGTTGTATTTAAAGTATTGTATTTAAAATATCCTTTTATTTATATGTTTAGGAACGCTTTTAAATATGGTTTCAGTAACAATTTTCATATGACTGTCTATTGTGTTCGTTCTATAGTATACTTAATTAAGTTCAATGTTGTGTATACCACTTAATGTTCCCCACTTTAACTAATTTTTATGCCATTCCTTTTATTGGAACGTTTTTTGATATGATTTAACTATATATGTTCCCCTGTGGTATTTAAAATATGTTTAGGAACGTTTTTTAATATGATTGCAGTTCCCATTTTCACATGACTTCCTAATGTGTGTGTGATAAAAGCTATTGAAAAGAAACTAAATTATGTTCAATATTGTTTATGCCACTTAATATATTCCCTTTTAACTAATTTTTATTTCATTCCTTTTAAGAACGCCTTTTGATATGATTTAAGTACCTTATTTTCACTATTTTAACTAAAATATCCTTTAAATCATAGCATTAGGAACGCTTTTTAATTTGATTGCCCTAATTATTTTCCATTGACTTCGAAAGTGTATGCCATAATAGCAATTCAAAAGAAACTAAATTAAGTTCAATATTGTCTATGCCACTTTGAATAATTTTTAATCCATTTCGATAGGATATAAATATCCATTTCCCTAATGTATTTAAAATATCCTTTAAATTATGTTTAGGAACGCTTTTTAATACGATTGCAGCAACTATTTTCATATGACTTCCAAATGTGTGTGTGATATAAGCTGTTCAAAAGTACACTAAATTATGTTCAATATTGTGTACGCCACTTAATGTCCCCCTCTTTGAATATTTTTTAGTCCATTCCTTCTAGGAACGTGTTTTGCTATAGTTTAAGTATCTATTCCCCCTGTTGTAATTAAAATATTCTTCAAATTAAACGACTAGGAACGCTTTTTAATATGATTGCATTAATTATTTTCATATGACTTCCCAATGTGTGTGTGATATAAGCTGTTCAAAAGTACACTAAATTGTGTTCAATATTGTGTATGCCACTTAATGTACCCCACTTTGAATATTTTAGTGCATACCTTTTAGTAACGTGCTTTGCTATGGTTTAAGTATCTATTCCCGCTGTTGTAATTAAAATATTCTTTAAATTAAACGACTAGGAACGCTTTTTAATATGATTGTATTAATTTTTTTCAAATGACTTCCAAGTGTGTGTGATAAAATATGTTCAAAAGCTAAGTAAATAAAGTTCTATATTGTGTACGCCACTTAATACCCACCTCTTTGAATAATTTGCATTACAATCCTTTTAGGAACGCATTTCACTATGACTCAAGTATTTATTTTCCTCTATTGTTACTAAAATATCCTTTAAATTACTGGATTAGGAACGCTTTTTAATATGATTGCAGTAACTATTTTCACATGATTTCCTAAGGTGTGTGTGTGACAAAAACTATTCAAAAGCAAAGTAAATAAAGTTTTTTGACACTTAATGTCACCCACTTCAAATAAATTTCGTTCCATTCCTTTTAGGAACGTTTTTTTTTTTTGATATGGTTTAATTATCCATTTCCCTATGTATTTAAAATATTATTTAAATTATAGGATTTGGAACGCTTTTTAATATGAATGAAGTAACTGATTTAATATGACTCCCTACTGTTTGCTTATGATTACACCACGTTTACACCAAATATGATTTAATAGAACACCCAAAAGTGACTAATGGCTAGGAATAAAAAGATTTAATTTAAATAATGAAATAAATTAGCCTCAAAAATGTATTATTTATTATATTTAAATAAATTATTTGTTATTATTGTTTTTTTCTTTTTGTGTTTTTCTTTTTTCATATTGTCTCTCCTTTTTTGGGCAAATTTATATTTAAAAAAGAAAAGATTTTTCCTTAAACCAGTCTACCAATTATGAAAAAAACTGCTATATTTAAACAATATAATACTAGATAGAAGAAAAAAAAATGCAAACAAATTTCAAAAGAAAACACACCAAACATATGGAATAAAATAGAATAAGAAAAAACAACAAATTAATAATAATCAGGCACACGAGTCTGGATACCAAATATACATAGTATATATTTACGTAGAGTATATATCCCATGAAATGGTTGTTCGTAGACGACATTTCAAGTTTTTGGAAATTTATTTTTATCAAATATTGCAAAAAAAAAACAATAGTGGAATTTTTGTTGCTGTTTGGTATTCACAATAAGTAGCCTGGCTGCTAGTGTTTGTTAAAAGTAAACATTCAAGTTTTATTTTTTGAAAAAAAAAAAATCAAAAAGAAAATAATAAATTATAATTCAAAAATTCTTCTAGACGAATTTTTTATCTAACAATGTTTTTTTTTTTTTGAGATAATACTGCATGCCATGATTCAACAGCATGCAAATAATTGAACACCTTATGACAACAATAATCAATTATTAATATAATATGCAAATTTGTGCCGGTCTATAATAAATTATTACAGAATAAAAATTGATAACAAGTGACCTAACGAATTTATCTAATACGTACAGCAGTTTTTTTTTTCATCCTCCTCTCTCTCCAAAATATCTCTGCCATAATTGTAATTAATTATTCTGTTTATTGCATAATTGTGGAAGTTATACAATACATTGACATTGATATATGAAATGCCGGACAATTTTTTAAATTGCAATCTTTATCGAAAGTGTTGAGAGAGCAAGCGACAGATTTTTTTTTAATTGTAGAAATTCATATAACAAGCTGATGCACACAATTTATTTTTCTGATTGAATATGTCGACTGCTTTTTGAAACTTAAATTGAGAGGGAATGAGATAAATTAACTATTCGAAATATTATTCAATTTATTGTGAGACACATAAACTATTCAAAACATTATTCAATTGAAAGAAGTAATTAATTTCACGTGTTTCGGAGAAATGTGACAGAGATAAATGGTTCTCCTTTAGAATGACATTTAATAATCTCATAATTATCGATTATTCTTTTTAATTTTCTTTAATACAACGAAAAATGTGATTTTTTTCTGGTATTTTAATTCGCTGTGGATTATTGGAACGTTGGAACGCTTTTCATTGTGATTGCAGTACATCTATTAATATGAATTACTGGAACGCTTTTCACTGTGATTGCAGTATATTTTGCAACATGGATTATTGGAACGCTTTTCAGTGTGATTGCAGTGTATTTTCAAATATACATTACTGGAACGCTATTTGCTTTGATAGCAGTGCATACATTAACTACTGGGCTGTCCAGTGTGCTGTGTGAACGATTGAAGCCAATGGTCAATGACATCATTGGACAATGCCAATGCGGCTTCAGACCTGGCACATCCACCATTGACCAGATTTTCACTCTGCGCCAAATCCTGGAAAAGACCCACGAAAAACATATCGACACATACCACCTATTTGTCGACTATAAAGCCGCATTCGACAGCCCTAACCGTTCAGAGGTGTTTAAAGCCATGTCTACGTTCGGCATCCTGCAAAATTAATACGGCTATGCAGGACAACTTTCCTGGCACAAGATTAGCAGTTAAAGTAAAGTGCTATCCACGAGGATTCAGACAAGGTGACAGTTGTGTGAACATTGAAAAGCCAATGGTCAATGACAGAAATCACTTGTACACCAAACAACACATGTTACTCGCCTACGCCGATGACATCGATATAATGGGTGGAGGAACATTGCGAGCGGTAACAGCAACCTTTGAACAAATTGAAAAGGAGTCTGCTAAAGTGGGTCTGGCAGTAAACGGCGAGAAGACCAAGCTGATGGTATCAATGCGCAAGACGTCCAGTAGACTCGGACCAACTGTGGAACTTGAGAACTACAGCTTCGAGGTAGTTAAAGACTTTATATACCTTGGTACCTTGGTACAATTGACATCAGTTTTGAAATTCGGATAAGAATTGTGATGGCCAACCGATGCTACTATGGTCTGAGTAAACAACTCAAAAGCAAGGCCACCTCCCTTCCGACCAAACTCACACTTTGCAGGACGCTGATACTACCCGTGCTATTATATGGATCAGAAGCATGGGTACTTGCACAAGCAGATGAGGCAGCTCTTGGGATGTTTGAAAGAAAAATTCTCCGAAAGATCTACGGGGCGATCTGCGTCGACGAATATCGAATGAACCACGAGCTCTACAGCAGAGCTTCTATTATGGCATAGTGGAACGCTTTTCATTGTGATTGGTGTAGAAATACTAATATGAACTACTGGAACGTTTTTCACTGTGATTGCAGTATATCTTTTAAAATGGTTATACTGGAACGTTTTTCACTGTGATTGCAAGGTTTCTTCTAATAAGAATAAACATTGTGAATGATAAACATAACGGATGATGTTCTTTTATGACTATTTACAATCACTATTGTGAATATTTTTATAAACGTAAGAGCACATTTACACGGAACATTCATAGGAAATGATAATTTAAACTACGTTTAAATAATGATTTATCAAAAACATGTCTCCTAAGCACTATCTCTTTCACTATTGTGATAGATTATTTGAATATGTTTAAACGTGAACAAAAAAAGTTCAATTACCGCTAAACAAATAATATTTTCTTTGTTCAAACCAAGAAATAGATGATTAAAGAAAACACTTGACAGCTAATTTAAATTTTTTCAAATAACTTATGTAAGCAAAAAAAAAAAATCAAAAAAAAAACTTATCAGCTAAACACTAGCAATATCAATCAACAATATGTCAAGCCCCCATCCCCATAACAACAAACTGGACGAACGATTAATGTTAACGACATTTAGGTGGCTAAACTTTGTAAGTCACGACAAGCCAATCTAGCGTCATATGGTCGATTGGTCAGTCACTAAGTCTATTAATCCATCCTTTGGTGCTTATCACTTAAAATACCAACCATATGCAAAAATTGCTGGTTGTGAACAAAAAAACAAAATATTCTCTAAATGACACGTCGAGGGGGTTGGTAACACAATCTAATCAATTATTAATAAAATTTGTTTGTGTGTGCGGACTCGTTAGTGATTACATAGCTGATATAGGCAATATGTTTTGCTACTAAGTTCATAGAACAGCAGAAATTGCATGTTCGACAGTCAATGTAATTAAACTAGGAAAACACTAAAAACAATTTTTCATATTTAGATTTAGATTACAAATCCCAGGCGTATTACCCTGCTTTTTGTTTCAATTTTGTTGATTAGTCGGGGGGGACTATAGGTAAAATGGCATGACAAAATCCTATTTCGATAAGAAAATACCGGGATTGTATTTAGTATGATTATTTATCATGACATGATAGAGGGCAGATACCAAAAAAAAAAAAAAAAATTCGAACAGAAAAACAATAATTAGGCCACCCTCTTGGTAATTTGCTACCTAGAGCTAATTGGTATGGATGGAGGTTGGTTGAATAATTTCTATTATTTTTAGAAATCAATAATAAGGGTTTTGTGAAATTACAGCAACAAGAATATGACACAAAAGAAAGCAACGTAATCATTCTAGTGGAACTATTGCTATCAGCAGCCATAATTTATTTAAGTGTTCTGTTTTTTTTTCTATTTTTAGAGAGGCTTATATATATCATATAAGAAAATAAAGTTCAACTTTGTAATTCGTTCTAGATTTATATATAACAGTTAAGTTTTATGACAATATTACATATTATAGCTGGGATAAATGAGAGAAAAATGTGATATAACTGTGACCTGATCTTATTTAATAATCATTTACATTTAATAAGCCTATCATGGTTAATTTGACATATATAATAAGTAATTAAATGACAAATATTTTCCTATAAGAAAAACGTCAAATGAATTATGAATAAATAGTTTATCACAATAAATAGTTTATCACTGTTATAGATATACAAATGTAAACGTAATTTAAAAGTAGATTTAGATTTTCGTAATACACTCGATCTCATATGTCAATTTGTATACGCTATACGTCAAATATAATCTGGATTTGTAAAAATGTTTAAGGTGACATTTGAAATCCAGTGGATTTAGTGGTCTAAACGTGCTCTAAGCTTTTATAAATGGTATCATATGATTACTATTGTGAATTATATCTCATATCTTACGCTATGAAATTGACATTTGAGATCGAGTGGATTTAGTAGTCTAAACGTGCTCTAAGCTTTTATAAATGGAATCATATGGCTTCTATTGTGAATTATATCTCATATCTTACGCTATGGAATTGACATTTGAGATCGAGTGGATTTAGTAGTTTAAACGTGCTATAAGCTTTTATAAATGATATCATATGATTACTATTGTGAATTATATCTCATATCGTACGCTATAGAATTGCCATTTGAGATCGAGTAGATTTAGTAGTCTAAACGTGCTTTATGCTTTTATAAATGGTATCATATGATTACTATTGTGAATTATATATCATATCTTACGCTATGGAATGCACATTTGAGATCGAGTGGATTTAGTGGTCTAAACGTGCTCTAAACTTTTATAAATGGTATCATATGACAACTATTGTGAATTATATCTCATATCGTACGCTATAGAATTGCCATTTGAGATCGAGTGGATTTAGTAGTCTAAACGTGTTATAAGCTTTTAGAAATGGTATCATATGACAACTATTGTGAATTATATCTCATATCGTACGCTATAGAATTACCATTTGAGATCGAGTAGATTTAGTTGTCTAAACGTGCTTTATGCTTTTATAAATGATATCATATGATTACTATTGTGAATTATATTTCATATCTTACGCTATAGAATTGTCATTTGAGATCGAGTGAATTTAGTAGTCTAAACGAAGCTCGAAGCTTTCATTAATGGTATCATATGACATCTATTGTGAATTATATCTCATTGAATTGACATTTGAGATCGAGTGGATTTAGTAGTCTAAACGTGCTCTAGGCTTTTATAAATGGTATCATATGATTACTATTGTGATTTACATTTCATATCTAAGGGGTATATTTACATAAATAATAAATTTATCAGAACACAGGTTCCGTGTAAATGTGGCCTAAGTCTTATTTGATTGCAATTCTTATTATATCCATTAAAATAATGTACACACCAAATTGAAATATACTTAATTTTTGTTCAATGATGTGTACTCCACTTCAGGTAGAATAGTTTTGCCCCTAGACAAAAATCCATAAAAATATATGCACTAATTTTAGCAGTTCCTTAAGCTGCTCATGCATGACACACTTAATGTGAATGTACAATATAAATCTTTTTTGATAGTTCGAGGTTATATCAGCTGATCGCCTTTTAATTAGGTCGAAGCAATGCCTATAAATAAGGTCATCCAGGGTAATCAGCTGTTTATTATGTGTGTTGTGAAAATCTATTATTGCACATCTAATTCAAGTAGAAACTATGCACTTTTACAGTTAATCAAAATTGTCAGCTGGACTACCTATTTATTGTGCCATGAAATTCTTATTACATTCATTAAAATGATGTACACAAAAAAATAAACATATTGAATATTTTGTTCAATAATGTGTACCCCACTTTAGGTTGAATAATTTTGCCCCTAGACAAGAAACCATAAATATGGGTGCAATAATGTCAGCATTACACAAAAAATAAACATATTGAATATTTTGTTCAATAATGTGTACCCCTCTTTAGGTTGAATAATTTTGCCCCTAGACAAGAAACCATAAATATGGGTGCAAAAATGTTAGCATTTCCTTAAGCTGCTCATGATACACTTAGTGTGAATGTACAATAGAAACCTTTTTTGACAATCCGAGGTTATATCAGCTGATCTCCCTTTGTTAAGGTCGAAACAGGGCCTATTTTTAAGGTCATTCACAAAGATCAGCTGCAAATAAGCTGTTTATTAAGTTTGCTGTCAAAATCCATTATTGTGAATTGTCTTCCACTATGAAAACGTAAATAGCGTTCAAATTTTTGACATTAAACTTGAGAAAATCAGCTGACTTTTATAAAATAAACATTTTTTGACTGTCCAAGGTTATATCAGCTGATCTCCTTTTAATTAGGTCGAACCAAAACCTATTAATAAGGTCATCCAGAAAGATCAGCTGTTTATTAAGGTTTCTTGCAAATTCATTATTGTGAATCGTCTACTCATTATGAAAACGTAAATAACGTCCACATTTTGACATTAAACTTGAGAGGAAAAACAGCTGTTCTTCGCTTGCTGGTTAACGTTATTAATGGGCCTTGTTTAAAACTAATAACAAAATCATTCACAGTAGTACAATAACAGTAAATTTGCCCTGTTTATATAAGAATGGTTCCATTTTTTTCTGTAATTTTATTTTCAGAGCCCTAAAATCATTAAACGATAATAAATAGATTTTGTACATTTAAAACTAATAACAAAATCATTCACAATGATAAATAAATGTAATTTTACCCTATTTCATAGTTTTATATATATGAATGATTCCAATTTTATTTTTAGTTTTATTTATCAGAACCCTAAAATCATTAAATGGTAATAAATAGATTTTGTGTATTAATTTTTATTGAGGTTGGCTCAGCTATTCTATATTTTTTACAATGTAATAATCAATACAACTATTATCTCTTTAAAACAATTCCCTATCCCTATCTATAGGCCCTATATAAGTCAATAATCGATAAAAGAAATAGTTTGACTTTGCACCATAGAATATATTTGTCACAGTGTGGGGTTTACATTACATCAAAGCGGAAATAAGCTGATATTTTTATAGTTATCTTTTTGTTTATATCTATAGACCCCTATACATTAATAATCGATAAGAAATACTTTGAGTTTGGAACATATAGTATATTAGTCATACTGTCTGGTTTAAATTTCAAAGCGGAAACAAATTCTAAATATTTACCTCCTGACCCAGCAAGCCAAAGTCAGCTGATTTTTCTCAAATCTAATGTCAACATTTGGAACTTTGTTTACATTTTCATAATGGAAGTAATTTCACAATAATTTATTTCGACAGCAAACTTGAGTAGCAGCTGATCATCCTGGTTGACCTTATTTATAGGCCTTGATTTACATGTAAATATTAAAGATAAATGTCAAACAGCTGATATTTGTTTACAAATAAATAAATAAAATATGTAAGTTGTGAGTAAGAAGACCTAACACATGCTTCCACATATCGATCTACAGCACCCTGTGCCTCTCTAATCGATAACTTAAAAGTTTATTTTGAACTTTAAACTAGCATTTGTATGTTTTATTAAGCAAAAACAATTTCAAGAATTTGTTTACAACCTTTCGCAAATTATCCCCTATTCTTAAAACTAAACTGTTTACACTCTCCATAGTTGATTTAATGTGCGTAATTGTATAGTCCATAAAATAAACTTTGAAAAAATAAACAAACAAAAACTTAACCCACCCATAAGGGCTATTATTTCTTTGAGGAAATGTTAAAAAACTATTACCCTATTTATAGGTACATGCAAACTTTTGCCATTGTACGTTATTTTTACGAACAAATAACGTAATAAATCATTAATAGATAATAAACAGTTTTAACTTTGGACTTCTTATTCCAAAGAAAATCCCCTCGGCTCCCCAATCAAATACTCATAGGCACAATACGCTGTGTGCAAGCGCACC
The DNA here is from genome assembly GCF_032173495.1 of Musca vetustissima. Taxonomy (NCBI): domain Eukaryota; kingdom Metazoa; phylum Arthropoda; class Insecta; order Diptera; family Muscidae; genus Musca; species Musca vetustissima. Next base: position 155,025 of record NW_026879410.1, read on the forward strand.
AAATAAACATCAATCATTTGTCAATTGTTTACACAGAGCAAAATTGTTTATGACTTAAGCCATCAATATTAATCAATTTTGTTATTTTTATTTAGGGTATTTGTCAATGGTGAATTATTTATTTCGAAATGGGGGCTATTATCTACTTCTGGGGTTGGGGTTTTGATAAGTTTGCGAGGAATTCCATGGGGGGATATGTAAATGTTCAGTTTTATATTTGAAAAGTTCTATCACCCATTGAGTCGATCAAATGCTACCCAGGAGGTAAAACTCCTTGTACATTAGAACTTTTTACCGGGTTAACCTACTTTATGCGTATTTATTTGACATATATGCAAAGGAAATGACAATTGAAACCCACTGGGTTAACGAAATCCGGTTAAATGTAAACGTACTATAAGGGGGAAACACATAAGAGGACTTCAGGATTGGCTTGTAAAGTTGGTTCTTTTATTGTAAAAGAATAAAGGAGAACGGCGTCCAAAATCAAGTTTGACTCTGATATTCCTTTACAAATTGGCATTACATACAAAGCCAACTTAACAGGCCAAGCCTGAATCCTCCGATATGTTCCCCCCCCTTAAATTCTATTAAATTGCTCGTATATTAGAACTTTTTTACCAGGTTAACATATTTTATGAGGATTTATTTGACATATAAGCAATGACATTGACAATTTAAACCCATTGAGTTAAAAAAAAATCCAGTACAATGTAAATGTGCTATTAAATGGTATTTACATTAGAACTTTTTGCCAGTTTAACATCTTCTATGAGGATTTATTTGACATATATGTAATGTAAATTACAATTTAAATCTGATACAATGTAAACCTACTATTAGCCTGGGTTAAAACATGCAACTCTGCTCCTTGAGTTTCTCTTTTCAAGTTTATCCCTCTCCTTACCTTCCTCTCTTAAAATCTCAACAGAGTTGCTTACAAAAGTTGCATGTGTAAACCTCGGCTTAATATGTTACTATACAGAGTTGTATTTCGATTAAATTGCATTGCAGGTCACCATTGGATTAGATCAATACCTCAATTATGGTTTTTAATAAAATTCCTAATTAATTATTGTTGTTTAGACTTTAAAGAAATCGTTTCTATCAACATCTGTTTACATTATTGTGAATTGATCATATTACGATAAAGACACATGGCCATATAACAAATTTCTGAATACACAGGAATTATGCTACATGTACAACGTACATTTTTTTATGGAAAACTTTATTTATTTGACATATAAACAGAAGAAATGACATTTTAACATTAAATATTAAGGGAGCTGGCCACATTCTAACTTTTGTCTTGGGAAATCTGTGTAAACGGCAATAAACCTTTTCTTGAGGTTTTTTAATTGTCACTAAGTATTTGACATATAAACGAAGGAGATGACATTTTATTAAGCTATTAAGGGAGCTGGCCACACTCTAAGTTTTGTATTAGGAAACGGCAATAACCCTTTTCTCGAGGTTTTTTAATTGTCACTAAGCCTTAAACGAAGAAAATGACGTATAAACAAAGAATTTGACACATAAACAAATGAAATGACATTTTAACCATACATTCATGATGCAATAATAAGGTAATGTATCAAAACAAAAACCTTTCTTTTTGTCTCGACCATCTGTCAAATTGTCCCTTAAAATTTTTCACATGGTTGGCAACATTGCACATCGAATTCAAGTAGAAATTACGCACTTTGAGAGCTAATCAAGTCATCAGCTGTGCTAAATGGACTTGTGTCATGCATACATTTATTAAAATATTAAGGGAACTGGCCACACTTTCAGTTTTGTCATAGAGAAACTGTGTAAGTGGCAATAACCCTTTTCTCGAAGGGTTTTAAGTGTTACTAAAACCTTAAAAAGTTTTCTAATTATTCTGAAAGTTTTTTTTTTTATTAAATTCTTCCCTCGAAAACCTCACCTATTTTACAAAAAAAAAAATTGCTGTTTACATTTAGTTTAATTAAATTATTCTAAAATCGGTTTAGTATATTTAATCATGTTATTTTTGTGTTTTGTTTTATTTTTTATTTAATTATTTGCAAAAATAAATATTTCTAGTAATTAATTGTAGATTTTTTTTGTTTTGTTTTGCAAAAAAGGCGACAAAGTCTATTCATTCAATGGTTAGAGGGTTCAACACCAGCAATCTGCTATTAATGGTTCAATCAATGTGATATTGTTTATAGCGATTGCAAATGAAATTTATATGACATGTGTACGTATAAATATATATATATATATATGTATATACATCTGTGAAAAAATAAACTGCAACGTTGTCCACAGAATAATAATATTTTATGGCTCATCGCAAATTTGACCCAATTGTATTCTTGCTGATAATTACCTTAAATCAGTATTTTGCAGTTTTCTTTTTTTACAAAGTTGAGCAAAAAATTAAAATAAAACAAAAAAATATATGAATCACAGTAAAAGATATTGCTTTTACATATCTCGAAAAGTAAAAAAAAAACAAAAAATAAAAAAGTAAAGCAATTTCAATAATGTCAGGGTATAAATAGCATTGAAGGTTTAAGTAAACCCCTGTACACAATGGAAATTAATTAATTCATATTATCAATTACAACAACAACTCACATTGAATTAAGTGAGTGGGCCGTATAATTTCCTGTAAATATTTTCTTCTTTTTTTTGATAATCAAAGGTATTTTATCTGCATTGAAGCTATGAATAATACAATTAATATGAATAATATTTGCTATTAATCATATATTAAATATATTTTAATAATTTTGGTGAATTTGATTAATATGGTTATCGGGTTTTTTTACCTTGAATGATATCATAAAAGGGTTATAGTTTTATGTGTAATGGGATATGGAGGAATTTAATTTTAATCTATAAATACATTTATGACTTATTTTGGGCTTTTCTTGGAATTCTTAATTTTTGTTATTAGAGGAATGTTTCATTAAAACAAATGAATTTTGTATCGTGTAAAGGTTTCTTACTTTAAAACGCCTTTTTATTAGGTTGCCTTACTTTTAAAAGCTACTCCTACTTTGAGATAATATAACTGTCTGTCAGCTGATGTTTATTTACATTAAGAGCAATTATTAAGATCAGCTGTTTCTCATTCTAATTATTTTGAATGCCAATTTCTTATAGTATAAGATTGGAAATATAGTATAAGTAAATATATTCGAATTCGGTTAAGCGAAAACGCCTAATTTTAGAAAAAAAAATGTTTCCATTAAGCAGAATTTTCAATTAAAAAAACTTCTTGGATGGTTGGAAAAATGAGCAACATAATTTTAGGGTTGCACATAAAACTTAAAAAAAAAAAGCGTTCCAAAATTCATACAATTATTTTTTTGTTTTAAACGGTGCCAACTCCGTTGAATATATAATTGTGTTTTTCATAAACAAAATAGTACACACTTTTATACAAATTTTATATTAACCGGTTATTCTTTATAAATAAAATAAATAAATATTGAAAATTCATCCGAAATATTATTTTAAAATTTTTAGTTTCAATTAACCGATTTTTTGTGTAGTTTCTGGTTTATAGTACGATTACAATGTACCGGATTTAGTTAAGCCAGTGGGTTTCAATTGTCAATTCCATTGCCTATTTGTCAAATAAATCCTTATGTCATAATTGTGAGATACACACCCTTGCTTTAAAAAGTTCATAAATTAATTGTATACAAATATAAATAAATTAAATAAATAACCAATCACATTAATAGGTTTGTGTAGTTTCTGGTGTAATATGTTAAATTAACCTTGAGTAAACCAATCCCATTGTGAATATGTTAAAAACCTAAATAATTTAAAAAACGTTCCAAAATGTATATTATGGCTTTATAAGATCTCTTTGTTTTAAATTGTCAAATCCATTGAATATATCTACCTTTCAGCTGATATTTATTTACATAACAGCCTATTAATCCAGAAAGACCAGCTGATACAAATTATTGTTATAAAAATACTTTCTATTATAAATTAATCGTATGCAAATGTAAATAAATATTGACAGGGCGAGGACAATTAATCCACAATATATATTAAAATAACCTTGTGTAAACAGATCCCATTAAGGAAATGTTAAAAGCCTAATAAATTAAAAAACGTTCCAAAATGTATGTTAAAACCTTCTGGTTTCTGGTTTAATGTGTTCAATTAAACTCGAGTAAAGCATTCCCATTAAGGATATATTAAAACCCCTAACCAATTCAAAAACGTTCCAAAATGTATATTATTGTCTTATAAGATCTCTTTGTTTAAATTTGTCAAATCCATTGAATATTACATAATGTGAATCTCCCTTATGCCAAGTTATACATAAAGATAACTGTTTGTCAGCTGATGTTTATTTACATAACAGACTATTAACCCCGAAAGACCAGCTGATACACACTCTTATTATAAAAATACTTGCTATTATAAATTAATCGTATACAAATATAAATAAAATAAATAAATATTGACAGGGTGAGAATAATTCATTCACAATAGCATTTTTGTGTAGTTTTTGGTTTAATATGTTAAATAATCCTTGAGTAAACCAATCCCAGTATGGATATGTCAAAAAAACCTAACTATTTCCAAAAACGTTCCAAAATTTATATTCTGGTTCAATATGTTAAATTAACCTCGAGTAAATCAATCCCATTAAGGATATATTAAAAAACCTAACTAATTCAAAAACGTTCCAAAATTTGTATAATGGCCTTATAAGATATTTTTCTTTTAAATTATCAAATCCATTGCATATTAGACAATGAGAATTCCCCTTATGACAAGATAAACGTAAATATAATTGCCTGTCATCTGATGTTTATTTACATAACGGCCTATTAACCCAGAAAGATCAGCTGATACACACTCTTGTTATAAAAATACTTTATATTATAAATTAATCGTATACAAATATAAATAAATTAAATAAATATTGACAGTAAGAGGGTAATTCAATCACAATAGAGTTTTTGTGTAGTTTCTGGTTTAATATGTTAATTTTTCCTTGTGTAAACCAATCCCGTTATGGATATGTCAAAAAAAAACCTAACTACTTCCAAAAACGTTCCAAAATTTATAATCTGGTTTAATATATTATATTAACCTCGAGTAAACCAATTCCATTAAGAATGGGTCAAAAAACCCTAACTAATTCAAAAACGTTCCAAAATTTAAACTATGGCTTTATAAAATCTCTATGTTTTAATTTGCATTTTGGACAATGTGAATTCCCCTTATGCCAAGTTAAACATAAATGTAACTGTCAGCTGGTGTTTATTTACATTAAGGCCTAGTAATAAGGTCACAGAGGAAAATCAGCTGTTTCTCATGTTTGGTGTTTATTTTGACAAGAAATTAGATTTCTTATTGCCCTAGAATGTCAATTTCCAGATTTAAATTCGATGGCTTTAGTAAACCTATTTACATTAAATCTCTTGTAATAAATCACCTAATTTATATTGTCAATTCACTGATTTATATGTGAATTAAATACCGTATGTATTTATATTGAAGAGAAATTGATATTTGATGATTCCAGTCTTACTAATTCTCCCAGAAGTAGAGAGCGAATTTTCAACAAAATCAAGTTAACATTTTAGCACATTTGACGTCAATGAGCCAGCCATAAACAAATTGAAAAACAAATTTTTGATTGTGTTTACATTTCGATAAATAAATCTAACAAGGTAATGACATTTTGTTTTCGTTTTTTCTCTCTCGTTTAGGAGATCAAATGGAGTGCATGCATCAAACAATGTGCATAGGTGTTTATATTATTACAAAAAAATTAACAATACATATTTTCATTTTTTTTGGAAAGTCATATGACTTTTGTAAAAAAATAGCGGTCACTGGACTTTGTACCATAAATATTTATTTATTCATTTGTGTACATGTTTTGTTTAATGCACGTGCAAATAAACCAATGAAATGTTTTATTAACACATTTTGATTAAGGTAGAAGGTAAGTAAACATATAAATTTATTATCTCCAACCAATTTATAAACAAAATAATTATCTCTTTAAACTATGACAATGTCAAGATTAACCGATTTGGCGTTTTGGGCCAAAAAAACTTTCCAAGGAGCAAACAAATGTCTTGAACTTTTCATCTTAGATAACATTTAAATACTTTCTTATCATTTGTAGGAGAACGCAAATTTTTTTAAAATTAAGAAAACAACAACAAAACCATTATTTGTGTTGTTTCTTTTGTTTATTATTCAATTAAGTGGGGCATACATTTTTTTAAACAAATGTGAATATGAGAGATTACCTTTGGTGTTGCGTTACGATAAGATACGCCAAGTATACGTTCATTTAATAATTTCACATTTAAAGATATATTTGAAGTAGAATTAATTTTTTGATAGCAAACAATTAACGGTTTGTGTGGTGTAGTTCATTGGAGATAAGAAAATAAAATATTTTTTGCGGTTTCTGAAGTTTTTTTTTTTTTGCAAAAGCTTATCACCAAGGGTGATGGGCCATTAAGAAATACTGACCATTTAATTGTTCCCATTTCAATATGTGTATCTGTAATATATATTATATATATATGAATTTACTGGGCTTGTCTTTAACACCCCTTAGTAATGCTTCCATACAATTATCATGTTAATAGCTGTGTTTTGCAAGCAAATCATTTAAAACACTAAAAATAGCCAATAAATTGATTGACGTGAGAATAATTGTATTTTTTTACATATTGGGATTTATAAATATATACTTTGCAAGTGAACTTTAAATTAAGAATAATTGTAATGCAAAAACAAATTTTTCATCATGTAAACGGTATTTTAAAATACAGATAAACAATAACATATGTTATGTAGGGCTTTATATGTAGCGACCTAATTAAAAGGCGTTTCAAAAACACATGTCAAGTATATGGTATAGATTATTTAACGCATTATTTACATAATTTGTTTGCCATTTGTATATACGTACAATTTTTTCATACTACGTCAATGTAAATGTAGTATAAGGAATAAAAAAAAAATAATTTTAAAAACACACCTCAATATAGAAATAGAAAATGTCTAGCTGACTATAACATTATTGTGAATTGTCCCTAAGAAGATCACCCAGGAAGACCAGCTGATTCAAACCGGTGCTTTAAAAATTCTTTATATTATAAATTAATCATAGGAAAACATAAACAAAAATATCGACAGTGCGAAGGTAATTCAATCACAATAGCGTTTTTGTGTAGTTTCTGTTTTAATATGTTAAATTAACCGTGTGTAAACCATTCCCGTTAATGATTGTTAAAAACCCTACCTAATTCAAAAACGTTCCAAAAGGTATTTAAATTTTCAATTTCATTCAATATTATATAATGTGAATCTCCCTTTTGCTAATTTAAACACAAAACACACTTGTGCTGTCAATCACAATAACGTTTTTGTATAGTTTCTGGTTTAATATGTTAAATTGACCTTGTATAAACCAATCCCTTTGAGGATATGTTAAAAAAACCAAACGGATTAAAAAACGTTCCAAAATGTATATCATATAAATTGTCAATTTCATTGAATATTTTATAATGTGAACCTCCCTTATGTTAATTTAAACTCAAAACAAACACTTGTGTGCTTTCTATTTTAATTTAATGAAAATGTTACAAAAATGCGTACCGTCCGAGGGTAATTCAATCACAATAGCATTATTATGTAATTTCTGTTTAAAACGTTCCAAAAATTATTTTGTTGCTTTAAAACAGTTTTATAAAGCTACGTTCACATTTACAAAATTGTATAGAAAATTTATATTAGAATTATTATACCCAGTGCTATAAATTGTCAATCCCATTGCATATATGTGAAATAAATCCTCATAAAGTAGATTAACCCGGTAAAAAGTTCTAAATTTAATTTAAATTGTGAAATTCATTGAATATTAGACCATGTGAATCCCTCTTATGGTAATTTAAACAATTTTTTTATCCATTATAACATTCCATTTTTTGGCCGCAATTCCGGATTAAAAACTAAGTGTGTCTGTACATAGCATGTATATTTATATTCAATTAGGAATAGAATTAAAATACTTAAATCTTTAAAAAAAATTACATTTTTAATTAAAAAAATGTCAATCGACGTGCATAAAATTTTATGTAATTTTTTTTTCAAAGAATTTGAAATTGATGGATGAGTTCCAAACTAAAAAGGGTTGCCATTATTAATTTCTCAAATGAGACTACCTTGTGTAATTATGCCATGTGTGAATCCGTGCTTAGCATATTAGTGTGTATACCCAGTTTACACTGTCTAGTAACTTCTTTGTTGTAAATGCTTGCTTAATAATATGTGATACATTTCCTCAAAGTATGCCACTATTTAATGAAATACCAGTAATTATACCTTGTTTACACTCTCAATTAAATTTCCTTTATACTGTACAATAATATCCGCATTCTAAATGCATGCATAGTTTATTAGTGTGTATAGCCAGTTTACACTGTCTTGTAATTTACTTGCTGTACATTTATGCTTAATAATATGTGATACTTTTTCTAAATTGCCTACCTACTTTTAATTATGTGGCACGGCTATATACACTCTCAAATAATTTCCTTTTTCTATAGATCAAATTGAATTATTTTCTCAATTGTCTTCCTCCCTTCAATTATGTTGCACAACAACATTTAACAAATATCAATAATATCCGCATTCTGAAAGCATGGTGTTTATTCCAGATATAATGATTTGCACGCCCTTAAATTAGGTTGTTCTAAATGTTAGTGCACCAACTGTTTCCGTAAATATGAGCAATGGTTGTTAAACCTGGTTTACACAAACTAATAATTTCCGTATACTATAGATCAAATGTCAACGATTTTCTCAATTGCCTCCCTCCCTTTAATTAGGTTGCACTGCAACATTTGACAAATATCAAACCACCTTTACACTCTACCATAATATCCGCATTCTGAATGCATGTTGTGCATACCAGATATAATAATTTGTACACCTTTTAATTAGGTTGCTCTATAATCTGCTCACAAATGTTGCGCACCAGCTGTTTCCGTATATATGACCAATTGTTGTTGAACCTGGTTTACACTAACTAATAATTTCCGTACACTATAGATCAAATGTGAACGATTTTCTCTACTACCTCCCTCACTTTAATTCTGTTGTACTGTAAGATTTAAAAAAAAAATATCAAACCATATTAACAGTATACAATAATATCCGCATTCTGAATGAATATTGTGCATAGCAGATATAACAATTGGCACGCCTTTTAATTAGGTTGCACTAAACTGCACACACAAATGTCAAATGTTAATACACCAGCTGTTTCCGTATACATGACCAATGGTTGTTGAACCTGGTTTAAACAAACTAATAATTTCCATATACTATAGATCAAATGTTATTCAATTTTCTCCCTCCCTTTAATTAGGTTGCACTGCCATATTTGACATCTATCAAACCACCTTTACCCTCTATTGGCATTCTAATGCCTGCATTTTTATAATTAGAATTGCCCACCTTTTAATTAGGTTGCACTACAACGCACTCACACACACATGCACGCATGTCAAATGTAAGGGCGGCACAACACCTGTTTCCGTATAAGTCGCCACGACGACCACCACCACTAATTGTTAATCTTTGATTCCATATGGTAGATCTGTGTGTGTGTGTGTGTGCGTTTTTTATATAATTGCCTTACAACTCTAATTAAAGAGAATTGCATGGAAGAGCTTAAACGTGTAGCTCTTCCGTTTTCAGCTGTCTTTGTTGTTGTTGTTTGTGTGGTGGAGAACTGTGTGACTGAGATATAACAAACAAAACAAACAAGGAAAAAAAACATGGTATACACCTTACAACCAAGCAACACATGAACATTATTGTGAATATCCGACTACGAGCGACAGAGAGAGAGGGAGGTGGAAGAGTTTAAAAACAAATTGCAAAAAAAGAAAACATTCAATATACTATAGAGAGCGGTGCGTTTATACTTGTGCCGGAATGACTTTAACCGCAACGGGGGTATAAATACGTGAAGAAAAAAACGCACACAAAACCGAATATGAACTTTGGACCCTTGCTGAATAAAAAAAAATGACTGGTTGGCTGGCTGGTAGACAAACAACAAACCACACACAATTGTTTGTTGCCCATAGAGTTTTTTTTTTTGTTTACTTTCAACACTTCAAAGATGGAAAATAAAGAGAACCTAACTACCATAAGGAACTTGGAAGAAAAATAAAGGAAATATTTTTTTTTTTAATATTTTTTTTTCAAAATTTACCTTTTCTAAGCATTCTTGGCCAATGGCTTTGGGATCCCATTTGACAGCCTGCTGGGTACCGTTCGGCAAATTCACAATGCACCACATTTTGTTGCTGTTTGAAGGGGGGTGATTTAACCTTTGGAGAATTTTTTTTCTGTTTTTTGAGATAACTGTTGTTTAGGAATCCTTCGTTTAGCACTCTTGTTTTTTTTATTAAAGTTTAGATTTTATTTTATTTCTAGCTAGGTGACTAGATAGATATTTATATAATAGTATAAGGGGATATTGTATCTTAAAGATACTTGACGCCTTTTGTTTTGTTTTTTTTTTTTGTATTTTATTTTTTTATAGGTATTTATAGCACTAGTAGTAAGTTGATATTCTAGTTGGTTGTATTTTGTTTGGGTTTTGTTTTTGCGTTGTAAGTTTATGCCAAAAGAAATGCCACAGGTTGAAGTTTGAATTTTGGTTAAATTTTATTTCACAATTTTTTTTCACAAAAAAATAATTTTTTTTAATGACAAAAATCCAAAAAGTCCTTAGATTTCGAAAAACAGGAAATTTTTTTTTTCACAAATATTTATTTTTTTCCCCCTAAGTATTCGGTCTATAAATATTTGATTTTCTATAGCCACAACTTCGACCACGATGTTGATTGTAATAACATAAATTTATGAAATAGCTCAAAGTTCCCATTTAAGTTGTTGCTTTTTGGTGGGTATTCAAATTTATCTATATATATGTATATTTCTTGGTTTTCCAAATTCAATATTTTTTGTTTTGTGTGTGTGTGTCTATTCAATAAATTTTTTTCCGCGATTCTTTGTTTTTTCAGTTCTATAATTTTTCACATTAAAATTTCTTTCTTGTTTCAATATATATTTCAAAATATTTTTTTTTCTTTCTTTCCGCAGAGTTTTGCACACTCTTTTTTCTTTTGTTTATTATTATTTGCTTTCACACAACTTATTTCTTGCAAGTTTCATACAACACTGTCTGGTTGTTCTTCCGTTTCTACACTGAAACGGACAAAATACGACGAGCCGTTATAACCAACTGAGTTCGTCAATGCAAAACACACACGAAAATAAATGCAGCAGCAGCAGCGACGACGACACTCGAGTATCTTTTGCTCTCTCGCACACTCACTCACACTCTCCCGTTAAATTAACGGGAGAGTGTTATGTGTTAACGGCGTTAATACACAACAAGGCAGGTTCTCAGTCACAACAAGGCATGTTCTCAGCATGTAAGCAACAGATACTTCACTCATTGTGAGTACAATAAACAACTACAAGGTGTTGCCAGATTTTGGGGATTGTAGAGCAATATTTTTTTTGGGTAGGAAAATTCCAAAAATTTAAAAAAAATATTTGGGTAATGTTATACCGAGTTTACACATGACAATTGTAAGCAAATAATGAAGAATTAATAATTAGTAAAGATGGGCGTTGCCATTTTTTGTTTGTAGAGGATTTTTTGGTAGAAAAATGTCATAATTTGAAAATGTTCTGCAGTGTTACTGGGGGTTTACACATGACAATTATAAGCAAGTTATGGAAAAATAAGCAAATAATGGAAAATAAACCAATTATAAAGCTGGATGTTGCCATATTTAGTTTGTAGAGGATTTTTTGGTAGAAAAATTCAATTATTTGAAAATGTTGTGCAGTGTTACTGGTGGTTCACACATGACAATTATATGCAAAAAATGAAAAATAAATAGTTTGTAAAGATGGATATTGCCATATTTTGATTGCAGAGGATTTTTTGCTAGAAAATTTAATTATTTGAAAATATTGAATAGTGTTACTGGGGGTTTACACATGACAATTATAGGCAAGTTATGGAAAAATAAGCAAATAATGGAAAATAAACCAATTATAAAGCTGGATGTTGCCATATTTAGTTTGTAGAGGATTTTTTGGTAGAAAATTTAATTATTTGAAAATATTGAATAGTGTTACTGGGGGTTTACACATGACAATTATAAGCTAATAATGGAAAATAAATAATTAGTAAAGATGGGCGTTGCCATATTTTGTTTGTACAGGATTTTTTGGTAGAAAAATACCATTATTTGAAAATGTTGTGCAGTGTTACTGGGGGTTTATACATGACAATTATATGCAAAAAATGAAAAATAAATAGTTTGTAAAGATGGGTATTGCCATATTTTGATTGTAGAAGATTTTTTTGGTAGAAAAATTCAATTATTTGTAAATATTGAATAGTGTTACCTGGGGTTTACACATGACAATTATAGGCAAGTTATGGAAAAATAAAGCAAGTATAAAGCTGGGTGTTGCCATATTGTGATTGTGGAGGATTTTTTTGTTGGGAAAAACGGTCGAAAATTAATTGATTTAAATAAATTGTATTTGAGAATTATATACCATTTTTTTTTGATAGGGAAATTTCAAAATATACTGTAATGTTACTAGAGAGTTTACACATGGCAATTAACGAAATTATGGAAATTCTAAGGCTATAGTTTGGAATGGTCCTCTAAGATTTGTTGGGCAGAAAATTCCAAAATTTAAATATAGATTAGTAACTGGGAACAACAACCTGATAAGGTGTGGAATTTAAGAAAATATTATTTGGAGACCCAGATAATACGTGGATTTTTTCAAGAGGGGTGCATTTTTTAAAGAATATTTTTGTGGAGACCCAGATAAGGCGTGGATTTTTTAAAGAATATTTTTGTGGAGACCCAGATAAGGCGTGGATTTTTTAAAGAATATTTTTTGGAGACCCAGATAAGGCGTGGATTTTTTAAAGAATATTTTTTGGACATCCAGATAAGGCGTGGATTTTTTTAAAGAATATTTTTGTGGAGACCCAGATAAGGCGTGGATTTTTTAAAGAATATTTTTGTGGAGACCCAGATAAGGCGTGGATTTTTTAAAGAATATTTTTGTGGAGACTCAGATAAGGCGTGGATTTTTAAAGAATGTTTTTGTGGAGGTTCAGATAAGGCGTGAATTTTTTAAAGAATATTTTTGGAGAGAGCAGATAAGGCATGGATTTTTTAAAGAATATTTTTGTGGAGACTCAGATAAGGCGTGGATGTTTTAAAGAATATTTTTGTGGAGACTCAGATAAGGCGTGGATTTTTTAAAGAATATTTTTGTGGAGACTCAGATAAGGCGTGGATTTTTTAAAGAATATTTTTTGGAGATCCAGATAAGGCGTGGATTTTTTAAAGAATATTTTTTGGAGATCCAGATAAGGCGTGGATTTTTTAAAGAATATTTTTGTGGAGACTCAGATAAGGCGTGGATTTTTTAAAGAATATTTTTGTGGAGACTCAGATAAGGCGTGGATTTTTTAAAGAATATTTTTTGGAGATCCAGATAAGGCGTGGATTTTTTAAAGAATATTTTTGTGGAGACTCAGATAAGGCGTGGATTTTTTAAAGAATATTTTTGTGGAGATCCAGATAAGGCGTGGATTTTTTAAAGAATATTTTTGTGGAGATCCAGATAAGGCGTGGATTTTTTTGAAGAATATTTTTGTGGAGACTCAGATAAGGCGTGGATTTTTTAAAGAATATTTTTGTGGAGACTCAGATAAGGCGTGATTTTTTTTTAAGAATATTTTTGTGGAGACTCAGATAAGGCGTGGATTTTTTAAAGAATATTTTTGTGGAGACTCAGATAAGGCGTGGATTTTTTAAAGAATATTTTTGTGGAGACTCAGATAAGGCGTGGATTTTTTTTGAAGAATATTTTTGTGGAGACCCAGATAAGGCATGGATTTTTGTGGAATATTTTTGTGGAGACCCAGATAAGGATTTTTTGGATTTTGGAGACCTAGGAAAATATTTTTTAAAGAAGACTCAGATAAGGCGTGGATTTTTTAAAGAATATTTTTTGGAAATCACATAGGGCGTGGATTCTTTAAAGAATATTTTTTGGAGATCCAGATAAGGCGTGGATTTTTTAAAGAATATTTTTGTGGAGACCCAGATAAAAATATCCCCCAACATATTCTATTGATATGGCAACACTGTATATGAGTCATTGCTGGTTTTCTTGTCCATGATTGCCTCTCGTCTGTCATCTTTGCCTGAGTAAACAGCGACTATTTACAAAGACAAAGCAGTGTCATTTTAACCAAACAGAGAGTGAAAATTTGCAGTTGACGGCTACCTCAAGAGTAAATTGAACATCTGGATAAATATTTGAGTGCACACCCCCTACCTAGTTGCAATATTGAGTGGATTTCTGCGTGTTTACCAATCATAGGATACGAAAGATTTTTATTTCACAAATATGGAAAATATTTTGTATGGTTATTGTCTATGGAATCCTTTTTACGATTTTCAATTGAGATTGTACTGATAATTGTAAAAAAAATTATTAGGTTATTTTAACATAAATTTATTTTTAAATACAGTGTCACACAGGATGGCAGGTGTCAGTGAGTGTGGGTATTTAAGTCCCGGAAGTGTGAAGGCCAGTGATTCCCCTTTTATTTTTAATAAAGAAGCCTTTTTAAAAGCGGAACATTTTGAAAGCAAGGTGTATTTATAGAGGCTGCACGTGATTATTAGAAACATATGGTACATTTACATTGTAACCGATTTAGTAAATCGAATGGGTTTCAAATATCAAATCCTGTGGTACAGGATATTATGTCTTTGTGTATATGTTTGTAACAGGCAAAAGGAAACGAGATAGACCCATGGTTCCTTTTGAAAATATGCATAGAATCACTTTCTGAGTCGATTTATGCATGTCCGTCCGTCGGCCCGTCTGTTGATGTTAAATTGTAAACAAAGTACAGGTCGCATTTATGATTCGAATTGGATGAAATTAGGCACAGCTCATTTATTTGGCCCAAGGACGAACCCTATTAAAAATCGGTTCAAATTTAGATATAGCTCCCATATATAATTTCGTCGATTTAAGGTAAATGGTGCACCAAAGTCCCTAAAAATCTTTCGTTTTGCACGAAATTTAGCATAACGTACTGAATGTTGCCTAGAATGATGTCTGCCAAGTTTCGTGAAAATCAGTTCAGATTTAGATATAGCTCCCTTAAATATTTTCGTCCGATTTAAGGTAAATGGTGCGCCAATGTCCCTAAATATCTTTCGATTTGCACGAAATTTGGCACAGCACACTAAATTATGTCTAGAATGATGTGTGTTAAGTTTCGTGAAAATCGGTTCGGATTTAGATATAGCTCCCATATATATTTTCGTCCGATTTAAGGTAAATGGTGCGCCAAAGTCCCTAAATATCTTCCGATTTGCACGAAATTGGGCATAGCATACTGAATTTACTCCAGAATGATGTGTTCTAAGTTTCGTGGAAATCAGTTCAGATTTAGATATAGCTCCCTTATATATTTTCGTCCGATTTAAGGTAAATGGTGCGCCAAAGTCTCTATATATATATTACGATTTGCACGAAATTTGGCATAGCATACTGAATTAAGTTCAGAATGATGTGTGTTAAGTTTCGTGCATATCGGTTCATGTTTAGATATAGCTCCCATATATATTTTCATCCGATTTAAGGTAAATGGTGCGCCAAAGTCCCTAAAAATCTTTCGATATGCACGAAATTTGGCACAACGTATTGAATTAAGTCTGGAATGATGTGTGCTATGTTTCGTGGAAATCAGTTCAGATTTAGATATAGCTCCCTTATATATTTTCGTCCGATTTAATGTAAATGGTGCACCAAAGTCCCTAAATATCTTCCGATTTGCACGAAATTGGGCATAGCATACTGAATTTACTCCAGAATGATGTGTTCTAAGTTTCGTGGAAATCAGTTCAGATTTAGATATAGCTCCCATATATATTTTCGTCCGATTTAAGGTATATGGTGAACAAAAGACCCTATATATATTTCGATTTGTACGAAATTTGGCATAGCACACTAAATTAAGTCTAGAATGATGTGTGCTAAGTTTCGTGGAAATCAGTTCAGATTTAGATATAGCTCCCTTATATATTTTCGTCCGATTTAAGGTAAATGGTGCACCTAGGTCCCTATATAGCTTTCGATTTACACGAAATTTGGCATAGCTTACTGAATAAGGCCTAGAATGACGTACGTGAAGTTTCGTGCATATCGGTTCAAGTTTAGATATAGCTCCCATATATATTTTCGTCCGATTTAATGTAAATGGTGCACCAAAGTCCCTATATATTCTTCAATTTGCACGAAATTTGGCATAACGTACTGAATTGAGATTAGAGTGATGTCTGCCAAGTTTGGTGAAAATCGTTCAAGATTTCGATATAGCTCCCATATATATTTTCTTCCGATTTAAGGTAAATGGTACGCCAAAGTCCCTAAATATCTTTCGATTTGCACGAAATTTGGCACAGCACACTAAATTAAGTCCAGAATGATGTGTGTTAAGTTTCGTGAAAATCGGTTCAGATTTAAATATAGCTCCCATATATAATTTCATCCGATATAGGCACCAAAGCCCCTATATATCTTTCGATTCGCACGAAATTTAGCATAACGTACTGAATTGAGTCTGGAATGATGTGTGCTAAGTTTCGTGAAAATCGGACAAGATATATATATAGCTCCCATATATATTTTCTTCCGAACTTTCTTCCAAAGTCCCTAAATATCTTTCGATTTGCACGAAATTTGGCATAGCATACTGAATCAAGTCCAGAATGATGTGTGCTAAGTTTCGTAAAAATCGGTTCAGATTAAGATATTACTCCCATATATATTTTGGTCCGATTTAATGTAAATGGTGTGCCAAAGTCCCTAAATATCTTTCGATATGTACGAAATTTGGCATAGCGTACTGAATTGAGTCTATAATAATATGTGCTAATTTTCATGAAAATCGGTTCAGATTTCGATATAGCTCCTATATATAATTTCGTCCGATTTAAGGTAAATGGTGCACCTAGGTCCCTATATAGCTTTCGATTTACACGAAATTTGGCATAGCTTACTGAATAAGGCCTAGAATGACGTACGTGAAGTTTCGTGCATATCGGTTCAAGTTTAGATATAGCTCCCATATATATTTTCGTCCGATTTAATGTAAATGGTGCACCAAAGTCCCTATATATTCTTCAATTTGCACGAAATTTGGCATAACGTACTGAATTGAGATTAGAGTGATGATGCCAAGTTTGGTGAAAATCGTTCAAGATTTCGATATAGCTCCCATATATATTTTCGTCCGATTTTATGTAAATGGTGCACCAAAGTCCCTATATATTCTTCAATTTGCACGAAATTTGGCATAACATACTGAATTGAGCCTAGAATGATGTCTGCGAAGTTTCGTGAAAATCGGTCAAGATTTAGATATAGCTCCCATACATATTTTGTCCGATTTTAAGTAAATAGAGCACCAAAGTCCCCATATATTTTTCGACTTGCACGAAATTCGGCATAACGTACTGAATTGGGCCTAGAGTGATGTCTGCCAAGTTTCGTGAAAATCGGTCAAGATTTAGATATAGCTCCCATATATATTTTCATTCGATTTAAGGTAAATGGTGCGCCAATGTCCCTAAATATCTTTCGATTTGCACGAAATTTGGCATAGCATACTGAATTAAGGTCAGAATGATGTGTGCTATGTTTCGTGAAAATCGGTTCAGATTTCGATATAGCTTCCATATATATTTTCGTCCGATGTAAATGGTGCGCCAAAGTCCCTAAATATCTTGCGATATGCACGAAATTTGGCATGGGATACTGAATTAAGTCTAAAATGATGTGTGTTAAATTTCGTGAAAATCGGTCAAGATTTAGATATAGCTCCCATATATATTTTCCTCTGATTTTAAGTAAATAGAGCACCAAAGTCCCTATATATCTTTTGATATGCACGAAATTTGGCATAACGTACTAAATTGAGCCTATAGTGATGTCTGCCCAGTTTGGTGAAAATCGGTTGAGATTTAGATATAGCTCCCATATATATTTTCGTCCGATTTAAGGTAAATGGTGAGCCAAAGTCCCTAAAAATCTTTCGATTTGCACGAAATTTGACATAGGGTAATGAATTGAGTCTATAATGATGTATGCTAAGTTTCGTGAAAATCGGTTCAGGTTTAAATATAGCTCCCATATACATTTTCATCCGATTTAATAGAAATGGTGCACCAAAGTTCATTCAATTTCATGTCAATGTTCTTTCGAAACGGCTACGTCTGTTAGGAGACTATGTGGGATATACCCAATGTGGTGAAGGGTATCATATAGTCGGCCCAGTCCGACTTTACTACTTTCCTTACTGATTTTTACCTAGCCTATCAGCTGTAAATTTTTGCCACAGAGCATAGAATTCTTCAACACATTTGATTACAGTTCATATTGTCTAAATTTAAAATTAATTGATCGTATATAAATTAATAATCAAAATCATAAAACTATTTTTCTCTGTGTAAACCAAGGTAATTATTTCATTTTTTTACCTCACTTATCAGCTGTACATTTTTTTCCCACTGAGCGTAGTCTGTCTTCTTCAGCATCAAAGCATATGATTACAGTTCATATTCATATTGTCTAACAGGAGATGTGTTAGGATTTCTCTCTACAAAGAATAGATAATAAATCCGGTTCATTGATAATGCAAAAAATGGGAAAAACAACAACAACAAAATGTATTCGAATGTGAGTAACAGCAGGCAGGTGAAAAAATGGCGCGCACTCTCGAACAGCTGTTCATTAAAGGAAATCACAATGAATGGCAACAGACTGTTTGTTGCATGGGTATTTTTTTGTTTTTGTTGTTGTTGTGTGCGACATGCTGCAACAGGATGAATCTAGCAACAGGCTTTTGTTATCATCTAAGGTGTTCTGTTTCTCTTTTTGAAGATATTTTTTTTAGGGATGATGCAGAAAATTGATTATGATAATTGTAGGTTAGGTTGAA
This sequence comes from Musca vetustissima, assembly GCF_032173495.1. NCBI lineage: Eukaryota > Metazoa > Arthropoda > Insecta > Diptera > Muscidae > Musca > Musca vetustissima. The sequence continues at coordinate 174,172 of NW_026879410.1, forward strand.
AAAATTGGGCAGGTATTTATTTTTCTTTTAAATTCGAAGAACAAAGGGGGATATTAGCATAAATAGAACATGACATGGAAAAGGGGAATATTAGCATAAATAAAACAGGGTATAGAATATCGAAAAAAAATATTTTTTAAACATCCTCACGCCTTATATTACTTAACTGGCTTGTGACAGACTTTGCGTTCAATAAGCCGAGCTTAAAAAAGATTTTCAGGCGCGTCGGTCTTTTGCTCAGTTTTTCCAATTTGAAAGACCATATTCGGCAATGTTGTCTTTCCACTTCTGTTGTCTTCCTTTTGCGTGAACCATCAGCTGGTTCGTTTTTATATGCCTTCTGGGCTGGGGCATCTTCATCCATTCTCACAACATGACCTACCTAGCCAACGTAGTCGCTGCAGCTCAATACGTCTAAAATCGCATTACGTGTTGCTACTGTCCGCAGGGTTGCCCTATACGCTGCGTTTTTCACATCAGTAGCATTATTATAGTATAGGAAGCTATGGCTGCATATGGGAGCTATATCTAAATCAGAACCGATTTTCACGAAACTTAACACACATCATTCTAGACCCTATTCATTACTCTGTGCCAAATTTTGTCCAAATCGAATGATATATAGGGACTTTGGAGCACCACTTACATTAAATCGGACAAAATTCTATATGGGAGCTATATCTAAATCGGAACCGATTTTCACGAAACTTAACACACATCATTCTAGACCCTATTCATTACTCTGTGCAAAATTTCATGCAAATCGAAAGATATATAGGGACTTTTGTGCCTATATCGGACGAATATATATATGGGAGCTATATCTAAATCTGGACCGATTTTCACGAAATTTAGCAGACATCACTCTAGGCTCAATTCAGTACGTTATGCCGAATTTCGTGCAAATCGAAAGATATATGGGGACATTGGTGCACCACTTACATAAAATCGGACGATAATATATATGGGAGCTATATCTAAATTTGGCCTGATTTTCACGAAACTTGACATACATTATTCTAGACTTTATTCAGTACGCTATGCCAAATTTCGTGCAAATCGAACGATAAATAGGGACATTGGTACACCATTTACTGAAAATCGGACGAAACTATATACCGGTGCTATATCTAAATCTGAACCGATTTTCACGAAACTTAGCACACATCATTCTAGACTTTATTCAGTACGCTGTGCCACATTTCGTGCAAATCGAATGATATATAGATATACCAAATTTCGTGCAAATCGAAAGATATATAGGGACTTTGGTGTACCATTTACATAAAATCGGAAGAAAATATATATGGGAGTTATATCTAAATCGCAACCGATTTTCAAGAAACTTAACACACATCATTCTAGACCTAATTCATTACGCTATACCAAATTTCGTGCAAATCGAAAGATATATAGGGACAAAATTGTATTTAAAAAATCGAATGATATATACGCCTTGAAAAAAAATTGTATTTAAAAAATCCACGCCTTAAAAAATTGTATTTAAAAAATCCACGCCTTAAAAAATTGTATTTAAAAAATCCACGCCTTAAAAATTTGTATTTAAAAAATCCACGCCTTAAAAAATTGTATTTAAAAAATCCACGCCTTGAAAAAAATTTTAATAAAAAATCCAAGATTAAAAAAAAAAAAATTTGGAAAATTCACGCCTTGAAAAAAAAATTATTTAAAAAATTCACGCCTTGAAAAAAAAATTTATTTAAAAAATCCACGCCTTGAAAAAAATTGGATTTAAAAAATCCACGCCTAGAAAAAAAAGTATTTAAAAAATCCACGCCTTGAATAAAAATTATTTAAAAAATTCGAGCCTTAAAAAAAATTTATTTAAAAAAAAATTTATTTAAAAATCCAAGCCTTGAAAAAAAATTATTTAAAAAATCCAAGCCTTGAAAAAAATTAATTTAAAAAATCCACGCCTTGAAAAAATTTTATTTAAAAAAGTAACGCTTTATAAGTAAAAAAAATCCATGTATTATTTGATTACACCAACTGTTATGCCTTTCTCTCTGCCATTTAAACTCATCATTCTAAGAAACCCATTAAATCTGTCCCCGCTATATTCTAGCATACCACAACTGACCTCTGCCCAACAATACACACATTATCTTCAAGGTTTATTTGAAAAAAAAAAACAATTACAAAATTGTCAAACAAAAAAAAATCGAAAGAAATGCGAATGAAAAATCCATTACGCTGAAGGTGGAATTTGAAAAGCAAAAGCAGTTCGGAAAAAAATGTCATTGACATGTTTCACTTTTACAAATTGGATAAATATTGTTTTTTGTCGTACTTGACGCAGTAAAATGTGGGTAAGGTTAGTTAATGTGGTCACTGGCTCTTTAATGGACGCCACAAAAACAATAGAAACAACCCGCCCGACAAATGACAAATTGAACGTCATTCATTAAAGAAAATAATAACGAGGAGGATATTTTATTGGGATCAAAACACATTGATGGCATGTTTTTAATTTTCGCCGGAATGAAGACAAGGAAAAGTTAGTCCCCACCCAGTGGCGTTTGAACCTGTATGCCACCTGCGACCAGACAAACGTATCAACATACATATTACATAAATACTTTCATTTGTGAAATTCAGATTGGTTGTTTAATTTCACATGTTATTGCATCATCACAATTCAATAAATTAAAAAATATATATATTTATTCACTTTAAAATTTATTTTTAAATAAAAAGTTTTTAATGATTCCGTTTAAGGGAATAAAAAATATTGGTCATTATCACACACAGTGTGCCTGATATGCTCTATTTAATTTTAATTGAGTTTCGTAATTTGTATAAAATTTTACATCAATGATTTCAGGAAATTCATTATCTGAAATTTATTTTCAACCAATAATTGGATTTTTACATACATACAATTTTTTTAAGGCGTGGAATTTTTAAAAACAATTTTTTTCATGTCGTGGATTTTTTAAATAAATTTTTTTCAAGACATGGATTTTTTTTAAATGTTTTTTTTGAGGCGTGGATTTTTTTAAATTAATTTTTTAAGGCGTGATTTTTAAAAAAATAAATTTTTTTTTCAAGACGTGGATCTTTTAAATAAATTTTTTTCAAGGCGTGGATTTTTTAAATTAATTTTTTTCATGCCATGAATTTTTTAAATAATTTTTTTTCAATGCGTGATTTGTTTAAATAAATTTTTTTCAAGGCGTGGATTTTTTAAATAAATTTTTTTTCAAGGAGTGGATTTTTTATATAAATTTTTTTCAAGGCGTGGATTTTTTAAATAAATTTATTTAAGGCATGGATTTTTTAAATAATTTTTTTCAAGGCGTGGTTTTTAAATAATTTTTTCTTCAAGGCATGGATTTTTTAAATAATTTTTTTTCAAGGAATCGAGATAGACCCATGGTTCCCTTGTGAATAAGCATAGAATCACTTTCTGAGTCGATTTACGCATGTCCGTCCGTCCGTCTGTCTGTCCGTCCATGTATTTTTGTGAACAAAGTACAGGTCGCATTTATGATCCGATTTGGATGAAATTTGGCATAGGTCACTTATTTGGCCCAAGGATGAACCCTATGAAATTGGGAAAAAATCGATTCAGATTTCGATATAGCTCCCATATATATTTTCCTCCGATTTAAGGTAAACGGTGCACCAAAGTCCCTATATACCTCTCGATTTGCACGAAAATTGGCACAGCGTACTGAATTAAGCCTAGAATGATGTGTGCTAAGTTTCGTGAAAATCGGTTCATATTTAGATATAGCTCCCATTTTTATTTTTGTCCGATTTTATGTTAATGGTGCACCAAAGACCCTATATATCTTTCGATTTGTATGAAATTTGGCACAGCGTACTGAATTAAGCCTAGAATGATGTGTGCTAAGTTTCGTGAAAATCGGATGAGAATTAGATATATCTCCCATATATATTTTCGTTCGATTTACGGTAAATGGTGCACCAAAGTCTCTAAATATCTTTCGATTTGCACAAAATTTGGCACAGCGTACTGAATTGAGCCCAGAATAACGTCCGCCAAGTTTCATGAAAATCGGTTAAGATTTAGATATAGCTCCCATATATATTTTCGTCCGATTTTAGATAAATGGTGCGCCAAAGTCCCTATATATCTGTCGATTTGCACGAAATTTGCCATAGCGTACTGAATTGAACCTGGAGTGAAGTCTGCCAAGTTTCGTGAAAATCGGTTCAGATTTAGATATAGCTCCCATATATATTTTCGTCCGATTTAATGTAAAAGGTCCCTATATATCTTTCGATTTGCACGAAATTTAACATAACGTTCTGAAATGAGTATGGAATGAAGTGTGCTAAGTTTTGTGAAAATCGGTTCAGGTTTAGATATAGCTCCCATATATATTTTCTTCCGATGCTTCTTCCTGAGTCGCGTATATCAAGTTTGAAATAAATCGATTTCCGTAAATTTGATTGAAATTGAATATAGCATAGGTAGACATGGCATGAAATTTTTTAATTAATTTTTTTTAACGAGCTCCATATAAGTCGTGTATTTTTTAAATTATTTTTTTTTCCAGGACCATATTTAATTAATTTCTTCAACGACCATATTTAATTTTTTTTTATTAATTTTTTCAACCACTATATTTAGTTTTTTAATTAATTTTTTATAATATATTTTTTATGAAGAAAAACAAGAAATTTTACATTTTTATTCATAAAAACCTTTTATTTGCTCTGAAAATATATTTATATTGATAAAGTGTAATTGTATTGGTGTGGACTGTCATTTTTGTGTATTTTCATGCACTAGAATTTAATTTATTTGTTTTTTTTTCTGTTAAATAAATTGTTTACATACGTTTGTTCCTTTATTTGTTATGACTTATTTAGTCACAACGGCCACTGGCCGTTAGGCCGTGTGTACACTGTATACATGGGATGTTTATCACTATGCACAGCAAGATGGCGCCAGTGTTGCTACATGAAGGGTTGTATTTCATTGTGTTCGTTAATAATTGTAGAGAAAATTGAAATTGTCATAATTAAATAAAGAACTATAAATAATTAACGAAATAAACAAAAAAATAATTAACAAAATAAATACAAATAATTAACAAAATAACTATAAATAATTAAATAAATAAAAAATAAATTAAAAATTTATAAATATTGTTCGAAATAAATTATATATTTTATTTGTTTTGTATTGATTTTTTTTAATAAAAATTAAAAATAAAAGGTATAGTATTTCAGATTATTTTTTCATGAATAGCTATGTCATTTTTTCACCCCTTTTGAACCAACATCATATTTTTCTAACTATTATTGCTCATAGTTCTTATATTTAAACACAAAATGGCCTTGTTTAATTATTTTACTACTATTATTTTTTTGTTTTTTGCTTTCGTTAAATATTAACATATAGAAATGTTTGTTATTCGAGAATGTTGTTGACACATTGTATTCAGTTTTAATCGATTCTGTTTTTACTGGTATTATAATAGGCAAAGAAAACAAATTGAAAAAAAAGTAAGTCACAGAGTTCAGTAATAACCTTAAAAATAAACACATCGACAATTTATATATATGTTTGAAATATAAATATCGTATATATTTTTCACAATATATACTATATGAAATTCCTGATAATATTTTTGTTTATATTTTTTTCCGAAGACCAAATAAAAGAACATTGGCTTACTATGCATGTGACCCCCGAATGATGAGGATGATAGCACCAATCTGTCTGGCAAATGACAATGACTTAAAAACGATATATATATATATATATATATATATATACCTATGTATTTTATTTTTATTAATATATAAATAAATTAACTTCTTTCTATATATAGCATTAATATAAATAAAGAAGATGACCTTTTTTCTGAATTTTATATAAATAGATTATAAATTATATTTATTTTTAGTCATATATATATATATGAGATTAAGTCTATAGCCCTTTTCATATTAAAATAAAGAATGATTTAACCCATGGTAACAATAAAATAAATCTCTTTTTTAATTTTCTTTTATTTTTTTGTGTTTATAATTGTGGCCGTTTAAAGTCCTCTCCCCACTGTCATAAATCACTTTATTTAAAGTCTACCGAAAATAATCTGTATCGCCCTAATAGCCTTATAAAGTTTGACACTTGGCGCCAAAAAAAACCTGATAAGTAGCGGAAAAAAACAATCACTAATAGTTCAATAATTATATCATAAAATGTGTTCACGCCACAAGTGAGCATAACTTTGATTACAATCTATGTTTTCATGTGGGTGATAATTATGTTACTAATTATTTTTGTGGGCGATAATTTCATTTGAGATTTTTTGGTAAAACAAAATTTTTTTATGAGTCACAGCATATATGTCTAATAAATTTGAATCTATTGAATTGATATTTGAAACATGCTTTAAAAAATTTTATTTTAAAACTTCTAAAACTGGTACCATTTACCACCTATAGGCAGAAAATATTCTCAAAAATTATTGTCTCTTTCATAGAGATACTAATTGTTATTGCTCAATTATATCAACTATCAGCTTAAAATCAGCTGTTCTCAAGTTCGCCGACACAATTCGTTATTGTGAATTGCCTTCCCATTATGCAGTGTACACACTAGCATTTTTGAATGACACTCTTGCCCAAATGTTGCTTGTTTGATAGTGTGGCCTCACATGTTTGTCATTCATCAGGCAACCACAAAAATATTTATGGTTGTTGGACAGTCAGTAATCGATAAAAAAAAGTTGACAGTCAAAAATGATAGTGTGTACGCCGCTTTATGATAGTTGAAAAAAACAGCTGTTCAAGACCAATTAATAAGGTCAAGGCCTATTAATAAGACCACCCACAAATATCAGCTGGAAATCAGTTGCTAGTCTAAACAGCTAGGATTTAATTTCTCCAATTAAAACTGGAGTATTTTTTGGAAGGCATAGCCATCATTTTAATACCAGTTTTAACATCTCGGAATTATAATAGTTGAGAAAAACAGCTGTTCATGGCCTATTAATAAGACCAGCCACAAATATTAGCTGGAAATCTGTTGCTCTTAAGTTTACTATCAAAATTCGTTATTGTGAATTGTCTCCTCATTATGAAACTTGACAAAAACAGGTGTACAAGGCCTATTAATAAAGTCCAGCAGCTGTCAAAATCCAAATAGTTTCCATTACAAAAAGGTAAAAAAATTAATATTATATACACAATATTGTGAATTGGCCTATTAACGTAAACAAAGTCAAAATGTTTGACATTAGACTTGAGAAAAAAAAAAACAGCTGACCTTCGCTTGCTGGGTGACATTATTAATAGGTCTTGCAACTGTTTTAGGCTAATAGCCCTTTTTATTATAAGTTGCTTTAAACCCTGTGCAAAATCGGGATAATTTCAAATACAACACTGTTTTTGCACCAAAAATCACTTTTGCCAAAAGAACCAAATTGGCAATGCTTATCGTAGTAAAAAGTAGTAGATTCTTGCAGTACGGGAACAGACCAATAATCCGGAAATAATGCCAGTGTTCTATGTGATGTTAAAGTACGTTTACATTTTACGATTTTTAAGTGAATCGTTTAATGACATCTTAAAGCCTGTTTAGACTATAAAATTCACTCGATCTCAATTCCATAAGGTTTACCTCAAGTAAATCCTATTCAAAAATCCCGTTGATTTGTTATATCGAAAGGAATATCTTAAATAAATTTTAATGTATAAATCGAGGTACAAAATCCTTGCTGTAAATGATATAAAGCCAGTCAGCTGATATTTGTTTACGTATACATAAACGTTTCTAATTCCACGTAGATGGCAAAAACATTCGTCATTCTAATTGGAAATGCTCTTCGATCGGTCAAATATTTGATTATTTTGAAATAAATCAAATCATTATTTTTTTAGACAACCATTTTAAATATTAACGAATTTCGACATAATCCTATGAGGGGAAGTGTTGAATTTTTTTGGCCCAAAAACAATGTTGTATTTGAAATTATCCCTAATATAATAATGAGTGGATTAAAAAGGGTAAATCGAACTAGACTTAACTAGATTTGGCAATTGAATCGAGATAATGCACAATGACGATAAAATCCATAGCCCAAATACGCTGTAAGTCTGCTTTTCCACAGGCAGATTTTTATTTGGCAAATTTTTTGTTTTCTCTTTTGAAATTTTCGCTTGCTTTTCCATTAGCAAATTTTTCTTTGCCAAATTTGCGAATCAAAATACAAAAGAAAGAAAATAAAAGTCAAAAGTGTTTGCATTTTAAAGATTTTTTTTTTAATATTTTATTTATTTTTTATATATTTTATTATATAAATTGCAAAAATTAAAAATTAAATTTCACTTGCACAAATTAAAGCAACAGGTTTGTAAACAAAAGCCGGCTGTGTGTCAGTAAAGCGAATAGGTTCAAAAGGAAATGTCAACAAAATTGTTTTCAACGAACAGAGCAAAGCAGAATTTGCATGTACGGCAAATTCTGAACAGGCAAATTTTTGTTTTTCTACCTCGCACCCCTCTCGCCTACAAACTCGGTATTTGCCAAATAAAAATTTGCCTGTGGAAAAGCAGACTTTGTGCTTGACAGCTGTTTAGGATAAACATCGTAATGCGTTAAAGTTAAAAATAGTTGCCAAACAGAAAAATGACTGCAAGTTGGATCATTTTTTTTTATATAAATTATAATTAATATGATATATTAACCTTTTTGTTTATTATATTTTCCAACAACACGTATTTATACGCTTTCGCCTGAAATAATTCCCATGTTTACGCATAAATGGCCACTGAAATAAATGTAAACAAATATCAGCTGACTGACAAATTTATATCATTTTTAGTCCAAGCAGCTTGGATTTAATTCCTCGAACTAAAACTGGAGTATTTTTGGATGGCATAGTCATCATGTTAATACAAGTTTTAGCATGTAGAAATTATAGTTGTCTAAACGCGTTCTTATTTACTCGATTCACAAATATACATTCACCTGATGGAGAGCAATTCTTATAAATAAATGTTAAAATAAAGTAAACAAATATCAGCTGACTGACAACTTTATACCAGCTAGGATTTAATTCCTCGAATTAAAGCTGGGTTATTTTTGGAAGGCATTGTCATAATTTGAATACCAGATTTAACATCTAGGAATTATAGTGCGTTTAGATTTACGAAATCCCTTCGATCTCAAATGTCAATTTCATAGCGTATACCTCAAATATTGTCCTCTTGATTTGTGAAGAAGATTAACGTGACTTATATGCTATGTATTGACCATGATCCAATCAAAGCAATCGTTATCGACAATTTTGGATTAAAATTCCCCATGTTGTCAAATTTTTTGTTTGCGTTTTCACACATTTAAATCAAAATTGAAAGCATTTTGACAGCTCGGGTGAAATCATTTGGCCTTAGGGGACGACCTTAAACGGCATATATATTAGAACTTTTTACCGGGTTAACCCGCTTTATGATGATTTATTTGACATATATGCAAAGAAAATGACAATTGAAACCCACTGGGTTAACGAAATCCGATTAAATGTAAACGTACTATTATTATTGCATCATGGAATTGATATTTGAGATTGAGTGGATTTGGTAGTCTAAACGCGATCTTGGTTACTCGATTTACAAATTTACAACAAATAGAAAATCAGGATTTAAAACCGATCAAATTTTAAGTCATTTACCAATGCAGCCAAAAAAGTAGTACTAAATATTACAACTGTTCTTATTTAAAGATTGTGCATTTTTAGCTGACATTTATTTAAGGGAAATACCTATGTGAAGAAATAAAAAAAACTAAGTCAAATAAATATAGCAAATTAATTTAAAAAAATTGAAATAAAATCTTTATTTTTCCATTTAAATTTTTTTGGAATTATTTTTGCAAACAATTAGGTGTCAATGTTTGTAGACAAATATCAGCTGACTGTCATTTATAATGATCTCAAAGCCAGTGTAAATAGCCCTAATTTATTTTCAGGATTTCATAAATCCATATCATATAAAGTCTGTATGTAAATGGGCTACTATAAATCATAATTTAAGTTGTCATTCCCTTTGTATATACGTCAAATATATTATCATATTTCATTTATGATTTATTAATGCAATTCTAAATTTACATCAGACGTTGTTTATGATAAAATGCATTTCTTTTATCATTTCTTTACTTTCCCTTTCTAGGAATTTAAAAATGTTACCCCATTTTTAAGTACAGGAACAGACCTAAGGTCTATTAATAAGGTTATTCAGGAGACCAGCTGGATATCAGCTGCCGCTCAAGTTTACTGTCAAAAGCCATTATTGTGAATTGACTTCCATTATGAAAACGTAAACAAAGTCTAAATTTTTGACATTAGACGTGAGAAAAAACAGCTGACTTTTGTTCGCTAATGAATTAATTAATCATTAATTAATATATATTAATAAGGTCACACAGCTAGTGAAAGTCAGCTGTTATTTCTCATGGCTTTTGTTTACGTTTTCATCATGAAAATCAATTCACAATAATGGATTTAGACAGCAAAGTTAAGAGGCAGCTGATATCCACGTTTACGTTTTCATCATGAAAGTCAATTCACAATAAATAAATTTTTACAGAAAAGTTAAGAGGCAGCTGTTATCCATAAATTTTACAGCAATGTTAAGAGGCAGCTGTGTTCCAGCTGGTTTCCCCGGACGACCTTATTTATAGACCTTGGAAAAATCTTCAACACCAGACCAAATGACAGATACAAACAATTTCCCTACATATAATAACATTTTTCTGTTGACTAGTGTTAAAACAGAAAAACAACCTGAAATCATATCACTAACATCGCAGAAAAAATCGCCACTACTCAGCATAACCAGGAACCTAAAATCAAATCACATGTTCGTACTAAATACAAAAAATTAAAATTTTAAATTTTTTTATTTTGGCATTTTGTTGTTCACTTTTTCACTTTTCGGGTTCCCCAACAGCCTTATCATTTTCGAAAAAAAAAAGATTCGAAATTTTTGGTTGATTTCTAACGTACTTTGAACGTCTAGTATTGTTTTTTACCAGACCGTGGATTAGTAAAGCAGTGAAATGACGAAACATTATAGCCGTAGCAACACAATACGTTCTTGTGTTTTACGCAATAACCATTCGAATTTGATTTCCGCAAACCAAAAAAAGGGGGCAGGGCAAGTTGTTTTGAAAGATTTCTGCATTTAGCCAAATCTTTGCAGGTGTGTTAAGAAGTACCTGTTAAAAAAATAGTGTGCGTGTTTAATCACCTGCGTTATAGCAATAATTCGGCCTTATCACATCTAGAATAATTTTATAGTTTTACTCAGTTGTTAAAAAAAAAAAAACACATTTCAGAACAATGTTCAATGTGTCCATGACGTAAGTAGCCATCAATGAAAATATTTTTTAAAATTGTTCTATATCAAAATTATATTAAATGTTTAATATATAAATTTCTTTAATTAGATTTATAAAACCAGAGTTTTATGATAGGTTTTACAACGTCAATATTAGTGATGCACATGGAGACCAAAGCACATGGCGACCAAAACACTGGAACCAATGTTACAAGTTTTTAAATACATGACATTTAGTGAAGTAAAGTGCGTTTAGATTTACAAAATCCACTCGATCTCAAATGTCAATTTCATAGCGTATACGTCAACAATAATGCACTGGATTTGTGCACGCATACGCTATAAAATTTGACATTTGATATAGAGTACATTTAAAAGTCTAAACATAAAGTCATATTTTATTACAACAGATATCCTAATGCTACATTTAAACCACATGTGTTTCTCGCGAAAACACGTCATTTGTTTTTTTTTTATTAGTCAAATAAATGAAAACACACTCCTTTTAAGTGCAGTATAAAGTCCAGACTCTCACAGCGTGGTGCAACTTACCGATAACAAACACTTCAAGTCGTTTTGCGTAGCACAGTTAAACTAATATTTTTTTTTTTTTTTTTTTGGACTTGTTCACGTAACATTAAATTATGCCTGAATGAAATTCAGTCTAAATGACGTTATAGCGCATTTAAATACACACTCTATATGATGTGGATCAAGGTCTAGTAAGCTAGCGAAACTCAGCTGTTCATTCTCAAGTCTAATGTCAAAATTGTCAACTTTGTTTACGTTTTCATAATGGAAGTCAATTCACAATAATGCATTTTGACAGCAAACTTGTGACACAGCTGATATTCAGCTGGTCTCCCTGGATGACCTTACAGAACTTAAAAGATTCTACTCATTTTACATGTTTTGCAACTTTTTACTCGAAAACCGTTCCTCCGTTCCCACAAAACTGGTAAAAAATTGACTCAAATTTAAGAGAGCACAAAACAAAATGGCTTTCTCTTTGTAAACTTTTTACTCGAGAAATTTGGTCGAGCAAAAATGGTAAACAGGAATGCCTACTTCTGATTGGCTGTTATGTTGATTTTGAAGTATTGCCATCTAATTTTCGCATATTTACTAGTTTTGTGTTCCCGAACTTTTCAAATTATTTTGTACTCTGAGAGCAATTTTGAAATGTTTCCCTTTTACTAGATTTACTATTAAAAAAGTACTGGAACAAACCAAAGATCTATTAATAAGCTCACCCAAATAGCAATCGAAATCAGAAAACAGCTGTTTTTTTTCTCAAGTCTAATGTCAAATATTTGAACTTTGTTTACGTTTTCATAATGGTAGTCAATTCACAATAATGAATTTTGACTGCAAACTTGAGTGACTGCTAATATCCAGCTGGTCTCCCTGGGTGACCTTATCTTTAGGCCTTGCCATAAATAATTTAAAATGATAATCAGCTGGTACATTTAATAAAATAAATTAATAATAACAAAAAATCATTTAATGTGTCTCCCTCTAAGTGTACATTTACACCGGGTAGGTTTTAGTGGAATTAAAATTTATTTGGCATATATACAAAAGGATATGCCAGTATGAAAGATGATTAACCATAAAAAACGTTCAGCGTAAAACTGTTGCTATTCAAGCAAAAGGCTAGTTTAGACCATGGCAGAATTATTACAAGGTAGGACATTGAATAAATTCAAATTCAATTGAAATGTAAGTAATTTTTTACCACGATCGTCTAGATGTCTCAACAGATTTGTGAAGAAATTATAATCTTTCATTCATTTTTTGCGTTTTTAGTTATGTTTAAAAAATGTTAAATAAACACTACGACTTGTTTCGTATGTTTTTGTTGTATTTGACAGAAGAAGCCACAACATACATAGTTGCTTTTTTGCTATTTTCCACAAGTTATCCTACCTTGTATTATTTTACCTTGGTTTAGACCATGATGCAATAATAAGGTAATGTATCAAAACAAAAGGCTTTGTTTTTGTCTCGACCATCTGTCAAATTTTTCCTTATGATATTTCAAAAAGTTGGCAGCATTGCACATCGAATTCAAGTAGAAATTACGCACTTTGACAGTTATTCAAGACATCAACTGCTCTATATGGACTACCAATTCATTGTGCCATGGTTTAGACTATGACTTCAAAATCGACACTATTTCTAAAGGTACGTTTAGATTAACGAATTCAACTCGATCTCAAATGTCAATTCCATTGCATAAACGTTAAATATACGCAATATAATTGACATTTGAGATCGAGTGGATTTTGTAGTCTAAACGTAGTCTAAATCGAGATACAAAATCCTAGAATACAATTGAGAGGATAATCAAAAGGATATTTTTTTTCGTGTACATACACATTTCAAATATTTCGTAATTTCTGTGGCAAATGTTCAGTCAATATGTTCATAATTTTAATATGAGTAATAGTGCGTTAACATTGTACAGGATTTTGTTAACCCAGTGGGTTTAAATTGTCAATTCCATTGTATATATGTCAAATAAATCCTTATAAAGTATGTTAACCCGGTAAAATGTTCTAATGTAAATGCCGTTTAATTTTGAGGAGTAAAATGTTGCCATTTTGGTGCTTTTAGATATGTAATTTTTTATTTTAAATTGTTTCGATTTAGCATTGGATTTTAGAGCACGTTTAGACTACTAACTCCACTCGATTTAAAATGTCAATTCCATAGCGTCACGTATACACGTTAGAGTCTAAACGCAACCATAGAGTCTAGAGTCAACGACAGTCGTTTGCCGAGTGTTTCTTATTGGCAACGGGAAATCGCGACGACTGACGTTCGCGTCTAGCGGCATGACGCTAGAATAGATTTTATTCATTTTTGCTCAGCGTCCTACTCAAAATTTCTCTCTTGCTCTCAATTGAGTTGCCATATTTTAGGTAAAAATCAACAGTGCTACCAAATTTCAATGAGAATTTTTAACAAAACATATGGTAGTGCTGTTAAAAAAACAAATATTTTCAAAGATTGTGGACGTTTTTTTAACGAATTAATAATAAAATGGAAGAAAAATAAGTTTTTCAATAATTTTATCCAAGTTCCTTGACATTATTGTTTATTAAGTAATAAGTTGATTTTGGTTTGCACAATGTAAAATTTTCTGTCAGAAAATGAAAACAAATAATTGACATTTTGTGCCGCTAACGCCAACTCTTTCGTTTGGTTTTCACGCCGGCGAAAACATATGACGCTGACTCGTGACTCTCTGGTTGCGTTTAGACTCTTATTCACCATTTAGTGGTAATATTTAGTGGATTTAATTTTGTATGATAAATCGATGTAAATGTAGCTCGGTTTAGAAATTAAATCGAGCTAGATTTTTTAAATTATTTCCTTCCTTGCATTTCATAGAGAAAATATTTATTATGACGTATTTAATGTGATCTTATGAAATTGCGTTTTCATAATAGAATATTTTTTTCTGTTATTTGCGTTTTAGTTTTTTTTTTCTAAAGGGGTCTTACCCATTTTCCAGGAATTACAAACCAGAACATTTGAAATATGTAATGGCTGTGACGCGCTTTGTGCTATTCAGCCAATGGGAATAACTTGGTTTGAGGTTTTGTAATTTAATACTCTGTATTGAAAAATATAAACAAAATTGCAATTAGATATGACAACAACAAAAAAGTAAGCGTGTCATTTCAATTGAATTAAATCTTCGTTTCGCATAATTTGTGACGTTAATATTGTCGAGAGTTAGTAACAAGACATGTAAGCATGTGGCGTTTCAAAATAAATGGGTATGGCAGACGAATAAGGAATTGTTTATGTCTGGTATTGTCGACTTATTTTGAATATAAATTTGGCGCTTTAAATATAAATTTATCTGAAATAGGAATTGCAAATCATTTCCGGTGCAAACGCCCTACAAACGCGGCTTTGCTTAGAAACGTCATTACTTGATGACAATCTAAATATGTACTGTGCTTTATTGTTAGAGATTTGATGTAAACGTCAGTCTATTAAAATCTATTTACATTTTTTCAGAGAGAGGGTGAGCAATGCCTCAAGCATGATACATGAAATAGGTACTTAATTTAGCGCAGCTACATATCCGATTAACTGTTACATTTCATAGTCTTTACTTAAATTCGCCCATGGCACAATAAATAGGTAGTCCATTTAGCACAGCTGATGGCTCGATTAACTGTCAAAGTGCGTAATTTCTATTTGAATTCAATGTGCAATGTTGCCAACCATGTGAAATATAAGGAAAAAATTGACAGCTGTTAGAGACGAAAACAAATGTTTTTGTTTTGATATATCACCTTAATATTTAGTGCATCATGAATTCGACTTGCAATTGTGTCAACCATGAGAAATGTTATTAGATAAAAATTAAGAGATTGTCAAATAAAAACAGATGTTTCGTAATGATATGTTTGCATCATATTATTATTAAAATTATTTTATTGTCAAAAATTTGGGCCTTGTTTACATTTTCATAATGAAAGTCAATTCACAATAATTAATTTTGACAGCAATTATGAGAAGCAGCTGATCTTCCTGGGTGACTTTATTAAAGGGCATTAAGAGTGAGTATGAATTCAAGGCCAATTAATAAGGTCATCCAGGGAGACCAGCTGGATATCAGCATTGGTATATTTATTACAATGTATGACATAGCTAACAGCTGATTACAATTTTTCTTAAGGTAACTTGTACACATTTTTGACATTAGATTTGAGAAAAAAACAGCTGACTTTCGCTTGCTGGGAGACCTTATTAATTGATCTTGTTTGAATTCCATTGTTGTGGCTCTTGTAAACGAAGGCTTAAACTGCATTTACATTAGATCTTTTTACCGGAATAACCTACTTTACTTACTTAGCTGGCTAGTGACAGAACTTTCGTTCCATAAACTGAGCTCAAAAAAGATTTCCAGGCGCGTCGGTCTTTTGTACAGGTTTTCCAATTTGAAAGACCATATTCGGCAATGTTTTCTTCCACTTGATCTTTCCATCTTATTCGTGGCCTTCCCCTTCTGCGTGAACCATCAGCTGGTTCGCTTTTATATGCCTTCTGGGCTGGGACATCTTCATCCATTCTCACAACATGATCTAGCCAACGTAGTCGCTGCAGCTCAATATGTCTAACAATCCGAGAATAGCTGGCACAACTCATGATTCATTCGACGGCGGTATTCACCATCAACGCAGATCGGCCCATAGATCTTTCGGACAATTTTTCTCTCAAACAATTGAGCAAGTACCCATGCTTCAGATCCATATAACAGCACTGGTAGTATCAGCGTCTTGTAGAGTATGAGTTTGGTCTGGCGGGAGGTGGCCTTGCTTTTGAGTTGTTTGCACAGACCATAGTAGCATAACCTACTTTATTTGACATATATTCAAAGTAATTGACAATTTAAACCCACTGGGTTAACGAAATCCAATACAATGTAAACGTACTATTAGTTGTTTATGGTATGTTTTAATTCCTTTAAAGGCATTAGGTCACACATAAAATTGGCGGAAAATAAATAATTATTTATAATTAAATTATTAATTTAGTGCGCATTTATAAATAAACGAATAATTTAGTGGTTCAACCATGTTTACATTAACATTATTAAAATTACATTAACATTATTCAAAGAAGCTGGGTTAACGAAATCCAGTACAATGTAAACGTACTATTAGGTGTTTATGGTATGTTCATGATATAATAATAAGGTGATGTATCACAAGAAAACCCTTTTTTTGTCTTGATTATCTGTCAAATTTTTCCATATAATATTTCAAAAACTTGGCAGCATCGCACATCGAATTCAAGTAGAAATTACGCACTTTGACAGCTAATCAAGACATCAGCTGTTCTAAATGAACTACCTATTCATTGTGCCATGTGTATGTTTTAATTCCTTTAAAGGTATCTGGTAACACATAAAATTGGCGGGAAAAAAATAAAGATTTTTGTATTGATAATTAAATTAATAATTTACTGTACATTTATAAATAGGTGAATAATTTAGTGCTCAAGTTATGTTTACAATAACCTTATTATCAAAAACGTGTCATAAATGTTTCTATTTTTTTTTATTAATTTCTCTTTCGAGATGAGCTACATGATCGGAGTTGCAATGAAAAGGAAAGCCAGAGAGATACTACATTCCCACCACTATGCGACGCGTTTCGCCGTTGGTTAAGCGGCTCATCAGGCATATTGGGAAATGTGGCTTACAAATGTCTTTACTTGATAAGTTGTATTTATGTCGACTATTGTTGCGAAATTGCATCTACGAATTAAATTCAACCGTGTCAAGGTTCGGACATTTGGCATCACACCAGAACATTCCTTTTCAGAGCAGATTTTTCTTGTAGTGACGGACTTTTTTTCCATACAGACTACAATATTTTTTCTTCAATGGAATGCAACTGCATATTGTGCAACCTTAGGAAGATAAGGAGGTGGCTTTGAACGCTAAGGCGCCGGACACCAACAGATGCCATGGGAACCAGGGTTCAAATCCCAGCCGGGTTCAAGCTTCTATTTTTTCTATTGCCTTTAAAAGTTTTCTTACTATTTTTTTTTTTTTTTGTATGCAAAATTATGAAATTTATATATATATATATATATATTGCATTATCCGGAAATGATGAATTATTTACAATGATTTACTCATAACATTGACACTGAACGCGACACACATATCTGTCCTGCCGTCACCGCAGCATTATCAAAAGCATTAGATTAACATTATCAAATTACATACGCCGCTACAATGCGATTAACAATATGTTAATTGCTTTTTTATATGCTCATAAATGCAATACTTATTTGTACTTTTTCTAGTAATTATGCACATACATAAGTATGTAGGTATAATAGAGTGGGTTAGCTTAAAAACAAACAAAATAATAGGTACATAACTTATTTCTGAAAAATTGACAGAAAAATCATACATAAATGATATATGGACAGATGGCTGTCAAATTTCAAATTACATTAATACTAGTCTAAATAGCTGGAATTTTGTATCTCGATTTAAAAAATTCAGTGTAATAAGAATGCATAGTCTAAACGCACCTTAAAAACAGTTTTGACAGCTGCTTCAAATGTCAATTCCATAACGTATACAGGATTAACGTATACAGGATTAACGCACAATAGAGCAGCTGATGACTCGATTAACTGTCAAAGTGGGTCATTTCTACTTGAATTCGATGTGCAGTGTTGCCAACCATGTGAAATATTACAGGGAATTTTGTTTTTAATTTGAAATCCTAATTTTTTTGACATATATTCACCAGAAAATAAATTCTTTTTATGATAATTTATTATTTAACCAAATATCACCTGCCTAATTGTGGCATAAATTATTGACAACAGCTGCTGAGTAACTACCGGATTATCCAAGCGTGTAAACATCTTTAGATATTGTTGTTCTTGTTTTTTTTTTTGCTGTAATAATAAGCGCCTTATAAAATTGCATTTCCATGTTGTTATGCCAACATCCCACGAACCAACCAGACCCAGACGGAATGTGTTGTATGCGACGCATTTTAATTGTTTACAACATTTATTTTTTTTAGCAGACAGATATAGATTATTTCTTGGAAAAATGTTACAAAAATTTATTGCGATTTGTTTATAAATAGAATTGAAATGGTACAGTTTAATCAAATTATTTTAGTTGCAAAATATTTTTTTTTATTTATTGGTTATTAAACCCTATTTACATTTAAAACAGCATGAATAACCAATTACATTTGAGCAAACAAACACAAACATACCACAAGTTTCCAGATCAAATTTCATTTTGTGGTCTGACACTTTTATTGAGGCCAACAAACATGACAATGGAGGCTGCGCAAAAAAATGGCTGTCGAATGGTGTTACTTTGTGTGAATATTAGGGTGTATTCATAATTTCGGTAAAAATGGCTGTAAATTGAAATATTGAATTGAATTTTATGAAATTGTAAACATAAACTAAAGGTAAGGTCACACTAGGCAAATATTTAACGAAAAGTGTCAAATATTTCTTTGCCATAATCTGACCACAAAATATTTTCAATGGCAAACACAAAAACAGCTGATTTTGGGCAAATAAAATTATTTGACAGTAAACAAAATTTTGCGTAAGGTGCCCCCAATGTGAACGCCGAATAATATTTGCCTTTCGAATTCTTTCTGGGGAAGACACCGTATATATGTAGCTGCGATATAAAGACAACGGCTAAACTTAACCGCAAATTGTTTCATTCATTATTCAAATCCTGGCAAGATCTAGCTACATCCTCCATATATACGTTACATCCGATTTAATATATAAGCGGATTCCGTTGGGGTATAATGTATATTGTATTATTTAGAACACTTGCATAAAATACCTTATTAATAACTTATAAAATATACGACAGGATTTAAAAAATAATCGAAGTTGGCCAATAATTTCTCACTATATTTGCTGGCAAATAAATGTGTGCTTTCTGACAGTTTGATCAAACTGTTACATGGCGCAAATATATTTTCCATTGTGACCACACGTCAAACATGTTTTCCCATTTCATTATTTGACACTATTTGCTCACTGTTCGAGCAAAAAATTTGTGCAAATTTGACATTTTTTTGGTAAACAAAAAATAGACATTTGAGTCAAATATTTGCCATCCAAATTATGCGTTTTACTAATGGTGCTTTTACACAACATGTATTTTACATATGTGCTGTCACTTTTTTCATCCACATGTAATTCCTTATATGTGTCAAGTTTTTCAGTTCAAATCTGCATATGTATTTTTCATATGACATAACCTATAAACAAAACAACATGACAAGATAATTTCCTTTTTTAAATAATAATATTTTATAATTTATGGCTTTGAATTGCAAGTCAAAGTGCAATTCAAATATTTTCTTCAAACAATGCATTTCTTTCAAACAGCTGATTGCCTTATGTTTCGCATACGAAAATAGAGAGCGTACTATTCGGAAAAAATACACATATGTAATTACATATCGTTTTGACACATTGAAATGTCCGTATGTTTCACACAACGATTTCGAGTTACATATGTAAATAACGTGACAGCACATATGTATGTGAAAAAACATATAGTGTAAAAGCACCTTAAGTTAAGGAAGATACACATATGGTATGTTCCCGTACTGCAAGAATCCACTAGATTTTACTATTTCCTTCGATGTCATAAAGGAAAAATTGTTAATGTAGTAAAAAATTTTAGATTCTTGTAGATAACAGACCAATAATTGACATACATGCATGCGTCTTTATGTAGCTTTTTATGTTTGTAAAGTGTCAATAACTAAAGACGCGTCTAGACTACTAAATCCACTCGATTTAAAACGTCAATTTTGGAAATCTAAACACACATTTAAAGACAGTCAAATACGACTCTGCTATTCCTTTATAAAATGACATTATATAATTAGCAACCATGGTACAATAATAAAAGGTAGGGCGAACGCGTTAAACAATATCATATTCATTGCTATAAAAATTAAATAGATTTCAATTTAATTTGAATTTATTTGAGATGACATTAAAAACAAGCCACACTGAGAAACAATTGTAATCAGCTGGTAACTATACCCTACCTTGCAATAATTATACCAAGATGCGTCCATGGCACAATAGATACGTATAAGGTCATCCAGGGAGACAAGCTGGATATCACCTGTCTCTCAAGTTTGCTGTCAAAATCCTTTATTGTGAATTGACAATAGCTGTGTTCCCAATCCTGCAATATAGTACTATATTGTACTAGTTTTGCAATTTTTGCTAGAAAAGCGTTTCCTTACGTCGAAAAGTAGGGAAAATTGATGTTAAATTTAAGAGAGTTAAAACCAAAATGGCATTCTCTTCTCCTATTTTCTGCAAGACCAATTTGGGCTAGCAGGAAATAGTAAATGTAGTAAATTATGAATTTGACATTTGATTGCCAGAGATATACAGTCCGAAATAAAGCATATGAAAGTTAGCGCTTCAACAAAAGGGACACACGCACAGACGCACACACATTTGCTTGAAAAAAAACAAATAAGAAATTTAAAAATGGAGAGATTTTTTATTCTCTTTTAAAGGATAGCGAATATGAATGGCTGGCAGAAGATTCAGATGAAGGTACTGTAGAATGAAGACTTGGGTTGGGTTGGTTAATCGTACTAACCAATGTGTGTACATTGGTCCAAAATATCTTGGGCTTAAGTCAAGTTTGGGGGCTCCACTTGGATCGCTTTGACATTTTTACAGTAAGTAGTCCTCGGCGAACTGATTACAGTGATATATATTTTATAGGGAGAAATGCATACTTCCCGCGAAATGGGCTTTGAAAGTTCGGAGAGTATGTTGTTTTAATCAACCGTATCATTTTAAAGGTTAATTTTAAAGGTTAACCATGTATGCGCCTGTCCATATGTGAAAGTCTTATTCTTAAGTTCTCTTAAAAAGTACCCGATATAACCTTTTAATGATACCCATATTGCCTTGGTGGCAATAGAAAAATGGTTGTTTTATAGAAAATATGTTCCGAAATTTCAAGGCCAATATCTCGGGAAGTATGCATTTCCCCACATGAAATTTATATATCTGTGATCCGCACAAGGAGGGCTACTTACGGTAATCATTTCAAAATGATCCGAGTGGAGCCCCTAAACTTGACTTGTTCTATATCTTTTTGTTCAAGTTTGCTAAAACATTCCAATCAAAATATCTACCAATTTCAATAGCATTAACATTATGGAAGCGTCCAGCCATTTTTTGTTTTTTTTTTTTTTTTTTTGTGCATAAGGTTTCTGTAGTTTTTTTTTTTTTTTTTTGTCCTTAACAAATGAAATTTTTGATTTCGACGTTTCTTTTTGTTTTAACTATTTTTCGTTCCTTTACTTTTTGCGCAAATCTTGTATGTGAGAGTAATTTTTGATAGTTCGCTCTTTTACTAGCTTTACTATCAAACAGTACGGGAAACGAACCTTATAATTATAAAAACATAAACAAAGTCCATATTTTTCACATCAGACTTGACAAAAAGCTGACTTTCGCTATGTGGTGACCTTATTAATAGATCTTGATCCGATTGAATTCGACGTGCAATGTTGTCAACCGTGAGATCTGAATATATAGTATATTATTTCGAGTAAATTTAGATATTGAGTGAATATTAAAGTGGATTTACATATACGATTTTAATTCGACTCGATTAATGAAATCCAGAAATACACACAAATTGTTTACTCACACCTTTAATAATTTTGATGTTTCTTAGTATACATACAAAATTATTAATTTGCCCATTTACATACACACCTTATATTATGTTGATTTGCGAAATCCTAAAAATAAAATAAGGTTATTTACACTGGCTTTGATATTACTTTAAATGTCAGTCAGCTGATACTATCAGACAGCTGATTGATACAAAAAAATTAATTGGAAGAATTATGACTTAAATATTCAAACAATATTTTCATAATTCTAATTTAAATTGCTCTCCATTAGGTTAAAAATGCATAAAGATAGATGTGGTTTCAAATTATAGTAAATTATGATAAAAGCCTGAAATTGAACGCGTTTAGACTACTAAATCTACTCGATTTCAAATGTCAATTCCATTGCGTATACGTCACGTTAACCCAGTTCACAAATTATAGTGTATTAGATCTGACGAATACGCTATGGAATTGACATTTAAGATCCAGTGGATTTTGTAAATCCTTTAGGCTATATTTTCCTAATGAAGTTTCCAATCAAAACATTGCTGGAACATTTCAATTGTTATAATTTTATTTTACAAACAAATGTGTTTGGCGCAAATTAAAAAGTATACACCTCAGCTGATTGACATTTAGGTCTTGAGTAAATGTATGATCATGGCACAATAAATAGGTAGTCCATTTAGCGCGGCTGATGTCTCGATTAACTGTCAAAGTTCGTAATTTCTACTTGAATTCGATGTGCTTTGTTGCCAACCATTTGAAATATTATAAGGAAAAATTTGACAGATGGTCGAGACAAAAACAAAGGTTTTTGTTTTGATACATCACCTTATTATTGCATCATATGTATAATTTAGGAGAAATAATATATTTGTTTGGTGCAAAATCATTTATCAATTAAATACGTGATAATGCAAATTATCATAATAAAAGCTATAGTCTAAACGGACTTAAAGGTTTTTTTTAACTAATAGAGGCCTGTCAAAATCCAATTAAAACAGATATGTATTTTCATTTATCGTACATTCTTGGAGCCATTTTAGGCATTTCAATATTCTAAGCACCCTAATATATCTACTCAGCACTATAATATCAATTTTTTCTGTTTAGTTTAAACAAAAAAAAAATGTATAGCTTGTGTGGTGTCAAGTGGGTGGAGTTTCCCCAATGAAGTATTAACGCACTAAGAAAAGCTCCTCCTATTTGATGGTAAAAGAACAAAAAAAATACAAAAAACACACAAAGAAGAAATGGATGGATGCTGTACACTGATAACTCTTGTGATTTACAACAAACACTAACAATTATTTTCTACAAACATACACTGTTTCTTTTTATAGGGTAATTTTAATTTACATACATATATACAGTAATAATTTTTTTTCTTTTCTTTTTCATTGTAATAAAGTTATTTATATATAGATTTGCACCTACTTCATTATCTCTTGTCCTGGTACGAGAATAACTTATGTAGGTGTAAATATTGTATAAATTGTGGTTCTTCTTCTTCGACAAAGACGATGAAGAAGAAGAACGATGTTAAAAACAAATCGTTATTTTGTTATCAACAAAAAAAAACGATTTAGTCCGAAGCAATTATAATGCCGTTGTTGTTGTTTCTTTTTATTTCTTAAAGATTATTGGTCTTTAAATAAAAACAATATTCCCATTAAAATTTGTAGCAATGCAAAAAAATATATATTTGACTGATTTATGGTTTAACAACAAAAAAAGTCAAAATCTCTACAATTCTGAAAAATGACAACATTGTTGCAACATATTTCAATATACTTTTATTTATTTTCCAGCATTTTTTGCCATATCAAAACCCACCTTTAGCTATGGGTCATTTGTCAGTCATTTTTGGCGGGGGAGTTTGCCGTGAAATCCCCCAAAATAAACACAAGCACAATCGTGTTGTGGTGTTGTGCTGCAGTTGCCTTTAGACTTTAAACTGTCGTATAACGGTGTTTCTTCGGCTTTAGCATGTTCCTACAAGAATCACAAATAATCGGAGCTAGAGTGTTCGGTTCGGTTTAACGAACACACTTATATTACCATAATCATGTTCTGTACGTAATGCACTCGTGTGTTGAGAGATAATAACAGAGAGAGAGAGAGAGGGAAAAAAATAACACAAATGAGAAAACCGTTAAAATGAGTGGAAGAAACAGACAGTTGGTTTTATTAACAACGTGTTTACCCTATAAATAGTTTATGCAATATATTGTTGTTGTTTATTTTTTGGGAAATCCAATATGAATTTTTTTAATTATTCTTTCAAATGATCATGATTTTGCAAAATTTAAATCATGATTAAACGTTAATAGTTGATACTTTTATTGGAGGGGGAAATAGTTGAAGTATTTTTGGGGACAAAACAACAGGGCGATTCAGTTGTGCGAGTGATTAGATAAATATCACATAAACAAGGTGCTTCAATTATAGTTATTGATTAGATAAAGGGCAACAACGGCGCGACAGCCATGTCTGTTTCCCACACTCAAGTACTGCATTCTGTAGTGTACAATCATGCTCATTAAATTCGTATGTACGTATCTAAAAAAGAAAGATCGAATGTTATATATAAAATCCGTTCGCTTATTTCAAAAATTCAGTTTAAATGGTCGTGTTGTAGCAAACTAAACGCCGCTTAAATTATCGCAAATTATAACAAATTGTTAAAATAAAAAATTGAAACAAAATATTAAAAACAATAAAAACAAATAAATATATTTAGGCAAAATGAAACAAAATGTAAGTGAATGAATTGGTTTGCAACAAATGTGATTTTTTGAAAAAAAAAACAAATATTTAATAAAAATAAAAAAATGTGATACAAAAAATACAAATTAAAAAAAAGATAAATAAAGAAGTTAATAAAATATGTATAAATAAATATATATAAATATATATATTTTTCTTAATAAGAAAATTTTTTTTGGGGAAGATATAAAGCTACCGCATAATAGAAAAACATAAACCGGACCTAAGTGAAACTGATAATATTTTGTTTTGGACATTGGAAGTTAAAATTGTTGCTATATTTAGCGTGGTACTTTAAATGACACTTCCTGGTTAATTTTTAACAACAAATATGACACAGTATTTTTTATTAAAAAAAAACATGAATAAAAAAATTATCTTTGAATTTTGTTTTTTCGAAAAATATGAAGCTACCGCATAACAGAAAACAGAAACCGGACCTAAGTTAAGTGACATTTCCGGGTTATTTATAACTAAGGCTACATTTAGACTACCAAATCCACTCGATCTCAAATGTCAATTCCGTTATAACTCACGTTAATACTGTTCACAAATCCAGTGGATTATATTTGACGCATAAGCAATAGAGTTCACATTTGAGATCGAGTGGATTTCGTATTTTTTTTAAATTGTTGGACTTTTTAAAGAACCGTCGGTTATACATACAATTGTGGGCCGTATCTGATATTTTTGGATATTGGAAGCTAAAATTATTTATATTTTTAGCGAGGTAATTTAAGTGGTCTGGCTAATCTATAACAAACAACATGACACAGATTTTTTTTTAATTTTTTGAGCTTTTTAAAAAAGCCGTCGGCAATAATTTCGTTTCTGAATCTGAAAGAATATACTAATTTTAAAACCTTTTGCTTTTTTGAGATTGTGGTTCATATACACTCACTGACGGACCAATCGTTTACACAGGACAATTTTTCCAGAAATCTAAATCCCTTGCCATTGCACAATAAAAAAGTGTCCGTTTAGCGCAGCTGATGTCTCGATTAACTGTCAATGTGCGTAATTTCTACTTGAATTCGATGTGCAATGTTGCTACCATATGAAATATTATAAGAAAAAAAATTGACAGATGGTCGGAATAAAACCAAATATTTGTTTTGATACATCACCTTATTATTGCAGCATGTCCCTTAAAATCACAAGCAACTCCTTTATTCGCATAAAAATTTGCCTAAAGTATACAAAAATACCGGAAGGAAAAACGAACAGTAAATACAACTCAGCATTATGGCTTGTTATGTCGATTTTACTAAAAATGTCAGAAATAAGTGGAATATCTGCTTTTCTTCCGAAAATAATTTTTGGAGTATAATGGCATTTACATTAGAACTTTTTGCGGGGTTAACATATTCTATGAGGATTTATTTGACAAATATGCAATAGAATTGACAATTAAAATACATTGTGTTAATTAAAGCCAGTATAATGTAAACGAACGAATTATTAAATCCAGTAGATCTAAATTGTCATTTCTTTACAGTGGATTATTTTTGACGCAAGGCCTATAAATAAGGTCGTCCAGGGAGACCAGCTGGATATCCACTGTCTCTTAAGTTTGCTCTCAAAATCCATATTGTGAATTGACTTCCATTATGAAAACGTAAACAAACGCCAAATTTTTGACATGAGATATAAGAAAGAACAGTTGCCTTTCGCTAGCTGGGTGACCTTATTAATAGATCTTGATTTGACGTATACGCTATGCAATTGACATATGAGATCGAGTGAATTTCTTAATAGTAATAGTAGTCTTAATTTGATTAAACAATTAATTTTGGCGTCTAACTTATAGAGTTTTTTTCTCTTGATTTAATTCCCAAATCTAGTTCAGACTCGATTTACCTTTTTTAATCCACTCATTATCTATGCTACATAGGGATCATTTCAAATACAACAATGCTTTCGTGCCAGAAAATGCACCACTTCCCCTTATAGCATCATGCCGAAATTCGTTAATATTTAAAATAGTTGTCTAACAAAATAATGATTGATTTCAAAATTATTAAATATTTGAAGAGCAATTCCAATTAGAATGACGAAAGTTTTAGAATTAGAAACATTTATGTATACGTAAACAAATATCAGCTGACTGGCTTTATATCATTTACAGCAAGGATTTTGTACCTCGATTTAGATATCAAATCGATTTATACATTAAAATTTATTTAAGATATTCCATTCGATATAAAAAATCAACAGTATTTTTGAATAGGATTTACTTGAGGTAAACCTTATGGAATTGAGATCGAGTGAACTTTATAGTCTAAACAGGCTTTAAGATGTTATTAAACGATTCAGTTTAAAATCGTAAAGTGTAAACGTACTTTAACATCACATCACAACAGTGGCATTATTTCCGGATTATTTAAATGAATTTCTTCGCGATGTTGTTCCTACTAACCCAACATAGAGATTAAATCAAATTTTGTTTTAAAATTTACAAATCACAAATTTCTTGCTGAGTCACAAAGCCCTCAACAAAATTTGCTTCCCATGTGTTAAATAGGTACTCCAGACATAACAAAAACAAATTCAAACGAAATCTAAGATCCTAGACATGAAATATATTTTTGTTTATTAAAAAATGAGATAAGTCTATTGCCTGTTGTCATGTAGACAACACACACACGCGCACACTTGTCAAATATTAACGGCAATTACCATTTGTTCCCAAGAAATTTGGTTTGGCTTTTCTTTTTAATCAAAGGTCATAGAGAGTTAAAATTTCAACAAACCACAAAAAAAAACAGACTGATAAATAATTTGTATTATTTTAATTATAAACAATAATAATAAAAATTTGGGGATTTTTTATTGTTGTTTGAAAAAAAAATATTCATAATTTGTTATTATTAATTTTTATATTTTGAAATGTTTGAATTATGGCAATTTGAATTTGAATATTGGCAAATTTTTGCCAGATGTTTGTTGTCAAATAAACAGCTGTTGTATTTATTTTTAAGGGTATATGTACATCGAGCATGTTTTAAGATTTAATGACGATTTATCATAAAACACACATATACCGTTTATTTGACATTTGCAAAAGGGAATTGACAATTTAAAACAATCAATTATGATTTATCATAAAAAGTATGATTCGTAAAATGTCCCGATTTACATTAGAATAATAATTATAAATAATTTGTATTATTTTAATTATAAACAATAATAATAAAAAATGTGGGAATTTTTTTACAGTTGTTTTAAAAAAAATGTTTATAATTTGTTATTATTAATTTTTCATATTTCGAAAATTATAAATTATTATATAGTAGATTGAGAAAATTTTGCCATATGTTTGTTGTCAAATAAACAGCTGTTCTATTTATTTTTAATGATATATTTACATTGAGTATGCTTTACGAATTAATACGACGATAAAATTACGGCAAAACGGTATCAAGGTCTATTCAAAGCCTATAAATTAGGCCGACCAGCTGGATATCATCTGCTTCTTAAATTTGCTGTCAAAATCCATTATTGTGAATTGGCCTCCATTATTATAACGAAAACAAAGACCACATTTTTGACATTAGACTTGAGAAAAAATAGCTGACTTTCGCTAGCTGGAAATGGATTATGGGTCTATTAATCAAGTCGCCCAGGGAGACCAGTTGGATATCAGCTGCCTCCCCAGCAAGATCTATTAATGAGGTCACCAAGCTAGAGAAAGTCAGCTGTTTTTACACAAGTCTAATGCAAAAAATGCGACGTTTTCATAATGGAAGTCAGTTCACTGGAATGGATTTTGACAGCAAACTTGAGAGACAGTTGATATCCAGCTGGTCTCCCTGGACGACCTTATTTATAGGCCTTGCTCTCAAGTATCCTGTCAAAATCCATTATTGTGAATTTACATCCATTATTGTAACGAAAACAAAGGCAAATCATGTCCTCTAAATAAGGACACCCAGGGAGACCAGCTGGATATCAGCTGCCACTCAAGTTTGATAAGGTCACCCATATTAATAGATCTAGCCATGGCACAATGAATAGGTAGTCCATTTAGCGCAGCTGATGTCTTAATTAACTGTCAAAGTGGGTAATTTCTACTTGAATTCGTTGTGCAGTGTTGCCAACCATTTGAAATGTTATATGGATCTAGCTTGAGAATAGAGGTGTGCAAAAAGAGAGGAGAGTAAAGGAGAAACCACCATATGAAATGTCTTACAAAAAGAGAACGAAGAGAACGAGCTTATTGATACATGTGAACAAGGGCATCAATTCCCATGCTTGGCCTACATTACTTGAGAAAACAGCTGACTTTTGCTACATGGGTAACCTTATTTATAGATCTTGGACCAAATTTTTGACATTAGCAGCTGACTTTCGGTAGCTGGGTGACCTTATTTTGACATTAGCAGCTGACTTTCGATAGCTGTTTGACCTTATTAATAGCTTTGGGCTGTATATCAGTTTCTCAAGTTTCCTGTCAAAATCCATTATTTTGAATTGACTACCATTAAAATAAAATTTTCCCGCTGATTCTCTTAGACTAGCCCCGATTTTTATTACTCTTATTAACGCATTTATTTTTTACAATTTCAGATTATCTTTACCGTGATACTGCTCCTGAGTGTGGCCATCATTTTACCCGCCTTCAAACCCGTCAACAGTATGCCAGTCGATGAAGATTATTTAAATGATGATCACAGTGGTGAATATAATGGACGGCTGGATGAAGAAACCAAAGAACAAGTACGGCAATGTGAGGCAGATCAAAGTGCCATGGAACTGTGTATGCGCTGCGCCAAAATTACCAAATCGACAACGGTATATCCATTGTGTTGTGGCAATGTTGAGGGTGTCAAAGAATGGTGTTATGAATATGTGTATTATAGAGCGGAACCACAATTTTAGGATGTTAAGAAGTAGATTTTTTTTTCCAAATTATTGGATTATATTAGAACAAAATTGAATAAGAAGAAGAAAATTTTAGATGTTTTTTTTTTTTGTATAGAAGCTGAAGGAATGAAAACCCTATTTATTTTTTAAGTTACTGAATTGGCTGTGATAGAACAAATTTATTTTTAATTTTTTATTATTATTTAAAAAAATATGTATTAGGACCTCAACTTTCTCTCTTTAGCTATGTAAGTTTTGAATTAAAAAAATTGAAAAACCCCAAAAAAAATATAAAAAATAAAAAAAAATTGTATCAGTAATACAAATTTGCATGTTTTTTTATTTATTTCATTTTTGTTTTTAGCAAAAATATTGATTATGATTTTTTTTTATATTTATTTATTTATTTTTTATTTTTTCTTTAACTTTGAATATTTTTTCTTAACATAACATTACAAAATAGTATATCATTCAAGGTAGATAATATATTTTAATAATTACTTATATTTTTTTTTAATTTGTATATATATTTTTTATAAATCAAGTGTCTTTCTGTTAGTTTTGTTATAAAATAATAATAAAAAAATGGAGGGATTGTGAATGATGTATACAACAAAGGATGAGTGAAAAAAAATAAATAAATTAAAAATCTTGCTCTCACTCTCTAAAATGGCACCTAAAAATTTGGTAATAATTTAAAAAATAAATTTGTATAGGGAAAAAAATAAATCAACAATTAACAAAAAAAAATGTGGGGGAGGGCAAAATAATTCCAGTTAAAAAACAAACAAAGAAAAAAATATATAACTAGCATTGGAAATTAACAAGAAAGACACTGATTTTTTATTAGCAACGACGAATTGTATTTTTTTATAATTACTTGTGTTTTTTCTTTTTGGAGGCAGGATAGGGAAAGCCTTTGTAATTGTTTTTTGTTTGTCTCAGTTAAATGCTTACAAGGCTAAGGTCTTTAAAGGTTATTTAATAACAACTTACCCAAAATTCACAATTCACCATGGCGGGCCCAGCGGCAATCAATCATCATTTTACCACATTCAGGAGGAGCTTGCTTGTGTAGCTTCCTCTTGTTGTTTGTTGGTGGTGTTAGCCTGTTTCGTTATATGTACATATTTACAATTAACATCCTCACAATTACCCATGAGATCATAGGGACAAATAACACCATTCGGATCCAAAGTACTGGAGAATAAAATAAAAAATTTGGAAAAAACAAAGATCAAGATAAAAGTACCACTAACGGGAAATTTTGAAAAAATAAATGGAAAGATATGGTTTTACCCTTCATTACTACAGCGTATGTGTTCCAAGGGGGATATATAGGATGGCAAAGATTTTGTAATTCTTTCGCTTTCTTCTTCTTCGTTCGCTTCTTCCTTCTCTTTCTCCTCATTGGTGGGTTTCTCTGCATCCCTCAAATCTTTATCACTACCCAGAGTTTCAGATTCACTATTGGAATTTGTATCACAGATAATATTAGAAGACGGCGGCGATCCCTTGTCGGCAGCAACAACATCATGTCCATCATTAGCAGCATCATCCTGAAACTAACTCAACAAATTATGTTAATAGAGAGGGTTAATATCATTTTTTTCAATTTCTGTTTTTGTGATACATATTTTTCTTTAAATATAGAAAGCCGTTTAAGAGTTATTCATCACTATGGTTTGTTTGGTATGTAATTATATGTAAAAATATATAGGGCAAGTTACTGTTGTCTTGTTGTTTAAACGCACTTCTGTGGTAGCGCCAATTTCGCAGGGAGTTTCATTTGCCATTTCCTCGTTACGTTGCATTTCATCTTCATTTATGGCAGGTGTTGTTTGCATTTCATCTTCTTCTTTTATGGCAGGTGTTGTTTCCTTATCTTTAATAGATGTGCTTTCTTCAGCTGTACGTTCTTCTTTTTCAGTTTTTTCTTCCACATCCTTCTGTTCTGTATGTGCTTCTTCTTCTTGTTCATCAATTAATGTCTTTATATTATCAGCCTTTAGGGAATTGACTACCTTAATTTCGGTAGCCAATAGTTTTGTTTTACTAATAATATTTTGTTTTAAATCATTATTTAATCTATAATGAAGGAGGGAAAAAAGAGGACACAAGAAAAGGAGATTAATTAAACAAAGGTTGACATTAACCAGAGACTTCTAACATACAACCCAAATTGATTTCTAATAGAAGATTCTCATGTCTTCAAATTGGAGGTTCTAAAAGTATTTCAGTAGAAGAAATAATTCTTTCCTAAATCGAAGTCTAAAAATGTTGATAATAGCCTTTAAAAAGAAGGCCAAAATAGGGACCGAAATGGCCTTCGAAGGGATCTTCTTATATACGGCCTAATGACATTATAAAATAAGCCTCAAACTGTTTTCTTCCAATAGAAGAGCAAATGCTCATCGTATATATGACCTAATACCTTTCTAATTGAAGTCTCAAATGGCTCTACATAGAAGCCTTAAATGGCCTTCAAATAGAAAAGCAAATGGTCTTCTAATAGAAGAGCAAGTGATCTTCTAATCAAAGAGCAAATGGTCTTCTAATAGATCAAATAGGCTTCTAATAAAAAACAAATTGTCTTCTGATAGAAGATCACATTGTCTTCTAATAGTCTTCTTTAATGGTCTTCTTATAGTAGAGCAACTGTATTTTTATAGAAGAGCAAATGACCTTCTAATAGAAGTCTCAAATGGCCTCTGCATAGAAGCCTTAAAAGACTATCTAACACAAAAGCAAATGGCCTTCTTATAGAAGAGCTAATTGCCTTCTAATAGAAGAACAAAATCGTCTTTCAATCGAAGAGCAAATCGTCTTCTAAAAGAAGAGCAAAATGGTCTTCCCTGAGAAGACCAGAAGGTCTTCTTTGAGAATACCAAAAGCTCTCCCTTTAGAATGTCGAAATCTCTTCTTTGAGGAGACCAAAAGCTCTTCCTTGAGGAGACCAAAAGCTCTTCCTTGAGAAGACCAAAATCTTTTCCTTGAGAAGACCAAAAGCTTTTCCTTGAGAGGACCAGAATCTCTTCCTTTAGAATATAAAAATACCTTCCTTGAGAAGACCAAAAGCTTTTCCTTGAGAAGACCAAAATCTCTTCCTTTAGAATACAAAAATACCTTCCTTGAGAAGACCAAAATCTCTTCATTGAGAAGACCAAAAGCTCTTCTTTGAGAAGACCAAAATCTCTTCTTTGAGAAGACCAAAAGCTCTTCTTTGAGAAGACCAAAAGGTCTTCTCATAGAAGACCAAAAAGTCTTCTCATAGAAGACCAAACGGTCTTCTCATAGAAGACCAAACGGTCTTCTCATAGAAGACCAAACGGTCTTCTCATAGAAGACCAAACGGTCTTCTCATAGAAGACCAAACGGTCTTCTCATAGAAGACCAAAAGGTCTTCTCGTAGAATGATCTTCTCATAGAAAACCAAAAGGTCTTCTCATAGAAGACCAAAAGGTCTTCTCATAGAAGACCAAAAGGTCTTCTCATAGAAGACCAAAATGTCTTCTCATAGAAGACCAAAATGTCTTCTCATAGAAGACCAAAAGGTCTTCTCATAGAAGACCAAAAGGTCTTCTCATAGAAGACCAAAAGGTCTTCTCTTAGAAGACCAAACGGTCTTCTTTAAGACGAAAAAGTCTTCGTTTTGAAGACCAAAGGTCTTCCTTTAGAAGACCAAAAGGTCTCAAAGGAAGGAAGTCTCAAATGGCCTCCATATAGAAGCAATAAATGAGCTTCAGAACAAAAGCTCTTCTTTGAGAAGAACAAAAGCTCTTCTTTGAGAAGAACAAAATCTCTTCTTTGAGAAGAACAAAATCTCTTCTTTGAGAAGAACAAAAACTCTTCTTTGAGAAGACCAAAAGCTCTTCCTTGAGAAGACCAAAAGCTCTTCCTTGAGAAGACCAAAAGCTCTTCCTTGAGAAGACCAAAAGCATATAAGTCGAAAGCTCTTGATATAGAAGACAAAAAGGTCTTCGTATAGAAGACCAAAAGCTCTTCATATAGAAGACCAAAAGGTCTTTTAGAAGATCAAATATTCTTCTTTGAGAAGACCAAACGGTTTTCTTTTAGAAGAGCAAAAGGTCTTATTTGAGAAGACCAAATGATCTTCTTACAGACGAACAAAAAATTTCCTTATAGATGACAATATGGCTCTTCTATTTGTAAACTATTTGTGTCTTCTATAAGCAGATTATTAGTGACTTCTATTAGAAGACCATATGCAGATTTTTTTCTTATTTTATATCCAAGTATTTCCAATTTTGTTTTTCTGATTCCACTCACCTATAATCATCACCCTTTAGGGATTTTCCCAAGCCAATGGCCGCTTTAAAAACTTTACTACGCTTCTGTTTCAATGAGGTAATGACCTCATTTGTTGAACATATCGTCGGATAAATGCGTGATATTTTTTGTTCTTCTTCTTTGTGCTTAGTTTGTAGCAATTCCATTTCAGCCTTTAATTCTTTGATGCGTTCCTCTAACTTTAATTTTTGTGCCTTGGCTTTTTTGGCCTCTTCAACAAGTTTTAGAGATTTATCGAGATTGTTAACAATGCCGGAACTAAGGAAAAAGAAAACATATTAAATAATTTTAAGAAAAAAAAATAATTAAAATTTCTTACCCAATTTTGGCATATAAATTTTCATAGGAACGCAAAACATCTGTTTTATGAGTCTTGGAATGATGATGATGTGGAGGAGAAGGGGTGGCATCTGTTGTTGATTTTTCATTGCTGGCTGTTGTAGAAGGAGGAGGAGGTTTTTGAGTATTTCTCAATAGAACCTTTTTAACCAGACTAGATTTGCTCTCATTTTGGTTTGATGATTCCAATTTTGTTTCATTGTTTCTTTGGCTGCCTGGGGTATTTTCATTTGGCTTGGCAGGATCTTTTTTGTTTCTTTGATTTTCCAGCAATTTCATGCGATGGACCAGCTGACGATATTCATCTTGGGCGGCAGGTGGTAAATGTCTTACAGCCTAGGGAATATAAATTATAATTAAAAAAAAAACTCTTTAAAAATATGGGAAAAAACTTACCACAGGAGTTTTTAAACTTAGATCAGTCTTTTCTTTTTTGGTCCCCACTGTAATTCGAGTCTTTGGTGAGTGTGTTCTGGAGGCGGGTTTTTTCATAACTATTGGAGAACGAGTACCACTTTGTTCATCCTTATTTCCCTTGCTTTGGTTCATATCAACCGGCGATTGGGATCTTAGGGGTGTCAGACAAGGACTTTCCATATTTAAACTCAATGGACTGGCATTATCATTGTAGTCAATTAATGGCTTATATAAACTATCACAATTGGCCCATTCCTCATCACTGGATTCGTTCGAGGAATTTTGTACACTAATCACAAGTTGAGCAACATTACACATATGTTTGACCTGATCCATCGAGGTAATTAAACGTGAATTATCTGCGGGTTTTGGGCGGCTGGCTGGAATGTTAGTTGCTTCCAATTTCATTTGTTTGCTGGGCGGTGTTTGGGCTAAATTTTGTTCCGATTTAATAAGTATCACTTTACGTTTGTTATCCACATTACGATTGATGACTTTATTGGGTTTGACAATTTTTGTGGTGGTGGTCGTCGTCAAGGTGGAGGTGGTGTTGGAGTTACGTAAAACGGAATATTTTGTTGTGCCAGGTTTAACCGTGGTTGTAACTGTCATTTGAGGCAGGGTGTTTGAGGTACCAATTGTGCGATTTATAACTATGGCCTTGGTGGGATCTACTTTGACTTGTTTTGCAATGGTGTTCGTTGTTGTTTTTGTGGATTTTTTGTTCACCTCCTGCGACTTTAAATTGTTGTTGGGAACATTTGAAATCAATTTTTTATTTACACTGTTTACATTGTTCTCTTTAAGAGCAGTATTTTTATTTTTCACAATTTCTGGACGAGATTTCAGATCGCTAGTATTTCCATTGGTTTTGGCAGGAGGGGATTTAATGGCCTTCTCATCATTGCCAGGCTTTTCAATATTATCAGAAATTTCTTGATTAACAAGAGAAGTTTTTTCATCCCTTGCCTCTATGTGGGTTTCTCTTACCGGCTCCTCTTTTTGCGTAACCCCCAGGTCTTCTACTGTTTCTACTTCTTTTTCATTTAGGGTTGAAGCTGTTTCAATACTAAAATCTTCTTTACTGCTATTTAATAAATTTGATTTAGTGGCCGATAAAATTTCATTTTTAAGTTTTTCCAAGCGCCTTTTTATATCTTCATCCATGAGAGGTATGTTCCCTTGGGGCTCATCATTTCTTGGTGTTGGCACCTCCTCTTTTCTTTTTATGTAAAACTCTTTGGATACCAATTTCTCTCTATCTTCATAGTGATTTGAAGATTCCTCAAATGGTTCGCTACGACAAATAACCATTTCTTCTCTTCGAACTTCAAAGCGTTCATTATCCTTTACGCCATGGAATTTCGAAACATAAAATCCATTATTTTCATAACGTTCATCGATATCATGATGATTTGAAATATCTCTATTTTCACAATTGCTCTTGAGTAGCTGGGCCTTTCTTTGCAATGTTACCAAGGCCAAAGATTCCGAATCTCTGGAATTATCTTGTGATGAAATGGACATATCATTTTTTTTGTGCAAAGGTTCACAGGATAGAGGGCGTTCACTTTTTACGTGAACCTCATGTAATCCCAGCTCCTGGCGACATTCAATTTGTGAATGGATTTGCAGACGTTTGACTGCCTCCTTTAAGATGGACTCGGTGGGTTTTGCTATCGCAGGTTTCAACTCTACTTTGGAATTTGTATTTGCTTCGCCTAAGGCCGATTTCTTTTGATTTTTTGGTGATTGAAATTTAGCCAATAGTAATGCCCTTAAAGCCATTTCTTCTTCCTCCTCCTGGAGATCATCTTCATCTTTCTTTCTGCTATTGTTAATATCTTCTTCTTCCATTTCCTTGATTTCCTGTTTCATTTCACGAACCGTTATAGGTTCTATATTTTGATTTTGACTGGCATATGATTCAATTGGTTCAAATTCATTTTCCAATTCCATATCCTGGGCATCGCTGTCTTGATATTTTGAATCAAATGGTACAATCGTTTGCTTCACATCTTCATAATCATCCACACCAGGTGGTGGTGGATTTGAGGCATTTAGGGGGAATTCATTTAAATAAAAATCACCATTACCATAACCATAGAGATTGCCAATATCTTGTGGTGGAGGAAACGGAGGAAATGTAATGGGTTGTGTCATTGGCAAGACACCCCAACAATTGTCATTGGCGGCAGCATCCTCATCGCTGTCACTATTGGCAATATCCATATCGACAGGTTTACAATCAATTTGTGAACTATCATCGGGGCCATCCAATAACATTAACTGAGGCGATGCAATGGGACTCATCGTGGCACAGGCATTTTGAGAATCTTCATCCTCATCCAAATCGATTACCTCTATATCATCCAATTTGTCTTCGGGCAATTTGATTTCATCAAAATCTGTGGGTGAATATGCG
Source organism: Musca vetustissima (assembly GCF_032173495.1). Taxonomy (NCBI): domain Eukaryota; kingdom Metazoa; phylum Arthropoda; class Insecta; order Diptera; family Muscidae; genus Musca; species Musca vetustissima. Next base: position 211,879 of record NW_026879410.1, read on the forward strand.
GCCTCAGCATTACGTCTCTTACGTTCCATGTGTTTTTTCAATATGGCCGATTTTAAAGCAATAAGACGCAATTCTCGTTCATCCAACGAATCGGAAGAATCTTCAGGTACATTTTGTATATTTTCATTTACATTTTGTGGCGGGCAAATTTCTTCAAATGGCTGTGGAACATCCACATCCTCTACTATATGTATACTTCCTCCTCATCATCATCATCCCTTTGAGCATTATGTACATGTTCACTAAACACCTCATCTCTACGCATTAGTTTTTCCTTTAAACCATTTTTATGTTTAGTTTGTCGCGTTGATTTTCTCCTATGTCTGGAGACGGCCAAACGCAGAGTATCACGTATATTTTCCCTATAATAGTAATCATCTATTCTATTCATATCTTCAGCTCCCGAATCTAGGTGTTGGGAATCTTCACTATCCGAAAGGGTTGAGGATAAATCCGATACCAAAGAATCATCAGGGGAGTCCAATGGTAATTTGATTTTATCACCATAATCTCGATATCCATATTTTGCATGTTTTTTCTTCAACAGTTTTTCCCTTCGTTTACAACGTGTTTTTCTTGACCTTGAGGTTGAGGAGGTTGATTTCTTATCTATTTGCGTAGAATGATGGCGATGGGTATGGGCATTGCTGCCACTGTTATGATGGCGATGATGGCGGCACTTCACTTTGTTGTGTTCCTTGTTTTTGTGGCGTTTCCGTTTCTTGGGTGTCTTAAATTCCGTCGATGATATGGATGAGACATCTGTGGGTATACGTGCAGCACGTTCTATATCTGCAATGAAGGGGGGGTAAGTAGAGAAAAAAATTATGAAGGGGGTATTAACACAAAAAAGATAAAATTCATAACTTATCTATCAAATATTCCGTTCGTTGAACTTATAGCTTGCTTTGCATATATTTACCATAACTTCTGGAGATCTGTGTTATATATTCTATTTCAGCATTTTTCTCCTCCAACTCTCGTATACGCTCCCTCATGCCAGCTTCCTCATCGGATGAAATCAGCTCATATTCATCCACAATTTCACCCTCTTCCATTTCCAAATTAGGTGGTTCACTTAATTTCATTTTGTGTGCACTTTTATTCCAATAAAAAAAAAGAAAAAATTAAATTGCAAAAATGCTTTGGAAAATAATTTTTTTTCTTTTGTCACCACTAGGTAAAGCTGTATTAACTGAATTCATTAGAACTATTCCGAGAAATGAACTATCGGAACAAGTGATATTTCTTTAGTTCCTATAGTTCATTTATATGAATGATGTCGTTCATTTTGCAGTTACTCTCTCATTGTCACACAAATGTTAAAAACGTTCCAATTGAAAATATTGGTGGGGAGAAATAAGAAACTCAATATTGAAAGACGAAAATGTACGAATGAGGAGTGTCGTACAACGCTTAAAAAGAATATTTGTGAGAGAGAGACATGGGGAGAATTTCTGAAAAGGGACACTCACCCAAGATATTTTCATCGGCTCCAAATTAAAAACGTTCCAACGACAATTTTGCTGTGCGAACAATCATGGTACAATGACACAAATGGTCTGTTCCTGTACTGCAAGAATCTACTACTTTTTACTACGATAACAAAATTTCCTTTATGATATCGACAAAAATAGTAAAAACTAGTAGATTCTTGCAGTACGGGAATAGACCAAAAGTAGACCAACTTGAGTTGAAATAACAACTATGTATGTAATGACTTATTCTGTCAAATATAAAAAACATATGCTACAAGTCGTTGGGCTTATTTGACATTTTTTCAACCCCAAACTAAAAACGCGAAAAAATTAAGGAAATGTTACAGCACATATTATATTGATGGCTTGTGTGGCATACCCTTTAAGGCGATTTTACAAAGTTTCAGATAATTACATAACAATTCGGGGTTTATACGTCGCCCGAAACTATTGAATATCATAAAATCATTATAAATTCTAGACTATTACATTCTCGTAGGTTCAGGAACAGCACAAACACGAAAAAATACAGGATTGTTAAGTATGTTATAGAATCCCCCGCTAATTATCTAGCCTTAGACAAATTCGGATATAAAATCCCCCGCTAATTATATAGCCTTAGACTAATTCGGATATAAAATCCCCCGCTAATTATATAGCCTTAGACTAATTTGGATACATTTGGATACAGATTTCGGCCCCTTTTTGATCTAATTTTGATAGATTGAATATCATTTCATATATACGGTTCGCATTGCAACAAGTATGAATACCGGCCCATCTTTAGGTGAAGTCTTCTATAAATGCCCCGTTTCAATACAGTTATTTTAATTTTTCTAAGCGTACTTTCCAAACGAACTGGCTATAATTCGGCATTCCGGATTTTTGGACGATGAAAATTTTTACCTTTATGATATCGGAAAAAAATAGTAAAAATTCTTACGGAAACAAATCACATATTTGCTTATTTGTCATAGCCATCATAAAATTTTCCGCCCCATTTTGATAGTTTGAAGACGTTAGACCTTTTTATCCAATCAAAAAATGGCATTAATTTATAATATTAGCTTCATGGAGAGTGAAAAACATATTTACACACAATTTTTCAAAAAAGTTAATTTTTGAATAAAATTCTTCTGTGTACACAAATTATGATGTACGTCCATAAACGAACTTTACACAGTTTTTACTTATTTTTATTTATTTTATTCCAAAATTCAATACACAGAAACCTAACCTAAATCCAAAGGTGTTGTACCAGGAATTAATTTTATGAAATTCCTAAGCCTTGAATGAATTATCTGATTTTTAAATATTTAAAATAATCCAAACTCTGAGATCATTGAATTTTTTTAAATTTCTAAAATAAATCCAAACTCTGAGATTATGAAATTTTTTAAATTTGGATTTAAATTGTCAATTCTATGACATAAATGTCAAATATATTTTTATAGAGAAGGTTAACTCGATAAAAAGTTATAATAGATTTATAAAAAAATCTACTTTTATAGAGAAGGTTAACTGATAAAAAATAATAGTTTTAAAAAAAACATTCTTGAATCGGCTGAAAAATAATACTAAAAAGAATTTTTTAAATCGGCTGTTAATGTAAGACAAGGATTTTTTTTTAAATCCGCTACTAGTGATTATTTTTAAATAGCAAAGCTTTTTTTAGAACTTGGCAAAATGTTCCTGTAAAAGCCCACGAAGATCTTAAATACGTTTTTTTTCATTTTTTACTATATTATTCTTTTTTTAATTCCTCCAAAATTTCCTCTGTGTGTGTACGTGTGTTTGTGTACAATTATTAATTGTGTCAATTATTTTATTTATTTAACTCAAATAATGGTTATTTTTTTAATTATCTCAAATAATTATTTTATTATAGTACTAAACTTGCAGTGAATACCCCTATTGTGTCAAATCAACCCTACACATGTCGCCATACAACCCAGCACAATTGAACGAAACACAGTTGATCATTTGCGGCTAACATTCATACTTTTTTCGTTAAATTACTGTTCAGTGGCTACGCAAGTGTTTCCGGTCTTTTTTACTTAGGTCGCCAAGCAAAATGCAACAGAAAGTGAGTTTCAGTGAATTTTAAAATAAAGAAATTGTGGCAAAAATGAACTGATTTGTGGAAAATTTCTTTACAGCGCAGGGAACCTATTCATGCTGTTCAAGTTTTTGGACGCAAAGTAAGTAGCAAAAAAGTGTTGATGGAAAAAACAAAATGGCCATGATTTGTGAGACAACACATCGTACACACACGTGCTTGAATAATAAGGAAAGGAGAAAAAAATGATGGCAATGGGCGAGAGCGTGCGGTGATTTGATAAGAGGAATGAACAAACTGCGATTTTTAGTGATATTTTTTTGAGGAGTGCGTGGTGTGTTTTGTCAAAACGTGCTACTGTTGTTTTTTTTCCATCATCACATGTGGTTTTTTAAATGTTGAATGGGGTTTAATTGATTTTTTCTGTGTTTTTTTTTGTAGAAAACTGCCACCGCTGTAGCCTACTGCAAACGCGGTCGTGGTCTGCTCCGTGTCAATGGCCGTCCTTTGGAACAAATTGAACCCAAAGTTTTGCAATACAAATTGCAAGAACCTTTGTTGTTGCTTGGCAAGGTAAGCAAATCAACATTTTTTTTTTCAGTGAAGTGAATCGTGAATGTATTTCTCAGTGATGATAAAGACTTATCCCGAAATTGATTTTCCCAATGAAAATAATTTATGCCTAACTGATAATTGAATTCCAACAACAATTTGGATATTTGATATTGGGTTTTATACTAATTCTGTGTTTTTATTGTTTTTGTTATAGGAAAAGTTCGCTGGTGTAGATATCCGTGTCCGTGTCAACGGTGGTGGTCATGTTGCCCAAATCTATGCTATCCGTCAAGCCATCTCCAAGGCTTTGATTGCCTTCTATCAAAAATGTAAGTATCGGCTACTAATTTTGTATATTACTCATCCAAGCCTGTTGTTCCAGATTTTCATTGGAATTATTAAAAATCAAATTTCCCTTGAAAGATACCTATCAGGCAGATCAAATAATGGCTAAACATTTTACCAACCAAAAGTGTTCTAATACCAAACATATTTTGGGTGTTGTTTTAGTCACATTTTTTTGTATATATAAACAAATAGTCAAAGCACAAAATGGAACGAAGACGTGTTAAGGGACCGGTCTTGTATCATTTAGTGCCCTGATTACCACGATATAATTATTTTCTGGAACTATGGACTTCCACAAGAAAAAAAAAAATATGTCGGTGTATGCAGAGCATCCATGTAAACATTTCAAAACGATCCGCGACCGGTCCTCAGATGCGACTTTTATCCTTTAAAGAGCCTTGTTCATACCAGATTTTTGTTGGATGTCATTTTTTAAACAATACTTTAGTGTCCAATGAAAGATAGAAACAAAGGTAGATTAATTTTGTAAACAAAAGGTTAAACATTTACCAACCAAGTTGATTTTTTCCAACATAAACAATTTGGGTGATGTTGTAAGCACAATTGTTCGCGATTTTAAAATTTATCAAGTATTCAAATAGAGCCTTGTTCATACCAGATTTTTGTTGGATGTCAATTTAAATAATAAATACATCAGTGTCCAATGAAAGATAGAAACAAAGGCAGATAAACCGTGAAATAGAGGGGTTAAACATTTACCAACCAAATTGCTGATTTTTTAACATAAACAATTTGGGTGATGTTGTAAGCACATTTATATGTCTATATTGGTCGAAAATATATATAAGCCCTTGCCAGATGTTTGCTTGGAAACTATACCATTCCTTTTAAACGAGTTCAAATAACCTGGGCAATAACAAAAGTGCTGGGTATTTTTGTTTGAAACTAAATCCGCATTTGGGTTGGTCTCAATGAAATGCACTAAGGACAATTGTAAATTAATTTTAAGTACTTAACTATCAATTTTTATTGTGCTAATTTTGTATTCAACATATGTTAATTTGATTTTTTCTGATCTTTTTTGTTATAGATGTCGATGAAGCTTCCAAGAAGGAAATTAAAGACATTTTGATCCAATACGACAGAACCTTGTTGGTTGGCGATCCACGTCGCTGCGAACCCAAGAAATTCGGTGGTCCAGGTGCCCGTGCTCGCTACCAAAAATCTTACCGTTAAGGATCATATGGCCTATTTTATTGTCGTGTGGTGTATGTTTTTTGCTTATTTGCAAAAATAATCCAATAAAAGAAATTTTTGTTTAAGAAAATTACTACACTAGAATTTATCTATTTTTTTAATTACATTATGGGGGAATTCAGATAATCTAAGGGTAGTAGGAAAACAAATTAAGTCAAAGATTCCAAGAAAAAGAAATTCAAGCATTTGAAAATGCTGCAGCAAGTTCCAAAACGGGATTTGGATTGAATTTATTAAATGATTCCATTAGGGAAACAGATTAATTTTCATAATCCAATTACAAATTTTGTTGTATTGTTTATAAAGATCTAAAATTTTTTATTGTTGCATATCCCAAGGTAGATATACCTTGGTATACCCCATACTTCTGAGATATCTAAACAATTATGACAGACATTTATAAATGCTCCCCTGAATTACTCTCGATATTTTCTATGTCGTTGTATCCTGTAGACAATTTCACAGCCAGCTCGATATTTTCATTAAGAAAGTGAAATTTTTGTGGGTGGAAATTTCTACATTTGCATGGGTGAATCATTCCTTTTTCCATACCGCGATGCTAATCTAATATTATTGCTATTTATTTTAAATGTAATTTGAAACTATTCTCTCAAACATTAATAAATGATCACCATTTTAATACCCCCTACAATAGTATAAAATATATATTTTATTCGTTTCTATCTCTTCAAAGTTATCCCTTTAGATCCAAAAAAGCGTCAACGTAGACAGGATTTAATTTTGGGGGACCAATGGTGCTACATGACATTTTCCTAACTGCCAAAAACAGCCCACACATGCTTGAATTTTTAAAAATATTTTTTATGTCGTCATCAAAGCTCAAAACATGAATATGTTTGAATTTAACGGTAAGAATCAAATGCTAACGATTCTGGAAATAGTTATTGCTTCCTTTCGTGCAAAACAATTGTCAAATTGAGGTTAAATTGTATTTACTTTCATTTAACATTGAACAAAATAAGAAAACGCCTGAAAGTATGCTTTATTTTTCACTACGCTAAGCATCATTAGAAATGATAACGTACATTGTGTGTTATCATTTCCCTTGACACATATAATTTTCTTCTTCCATTTAAAATTAAAGTAATATTTCAATGCTATATAATCATGTTCAATAAGGAATTGCTTATTTATTTTCTAAGAATTCCTTTATTAAAAAATACTTGAGCAGTAAACAACAGTAAACAGATTACCCATTTGTTTTGTGTTACCATTTCACTGTGATTGCAATAACGCGCCAGAAACACATGTTTCCTGTCTTTGTACTCGTTAATGGACGCTATTCATTTTTGTTGTTCTTCATTATTCCACTTCCGCGCGTTATGTTATCATTACTTGCATTTCAATTTTCACTTCCATTTGACATTGTAGCAAAAGAAACGCCTGAAAGTATGCTTTATTTATTTGTATTCTAAACTCTCATTAGAAATGATAACACAATTTTATCTTCTGTATGTTATCATTTCATGTGACATGTTTGATATTTTGTTCTTTCTTTTACATTTTATTTATGCAATATTTATGTAGTAAATAACCACCGAATACGGCATGTTCAATCAAGAACTATTAATCATCTTCTAAAGATTGCAATATTAATAAATAATCGTTAAAACCTTACACAATTCTAGTCAAAGTAAACAATGACAGTCTACCCATTTATGTTTTGGTTATCATTTCACTGTGATTGACTTTACGCGCCAAACATATGTTTCACAATGGACGTTTTTTTTTTATTTTTCTTTTACTCTTCTTTCGCCAATTTTTAAATTCTCACACCTTGAATGGATGTTCGTTACTTCTTGCGTTGTCAACATGCGTATAACAACGCCGTCACGCATTACTGACTCGGTTCTTTGACTGTGGTAAACAACACGGTTTCCTTTCAGGTCTCTCTCCCACCTCATTCGTAAACTTTCCAGTATTCCATTTTGACTTCATCTTTATCGGTCATTTTGTCTTCTCCTCCCATTCGTTAGCAGATGGAACGTTTTTCAATTCGGTTGGTGAAAAAGGCGCGAGAAAAGAAGCATACAATCGGCGTCTTCTTTCGCGCGTCATTCCACAACAAAACACTCCGTGATAGCATTTTTTAAACTCCAACGGTAAACAGACGCACACACAAAGAGGAAGGAGCAACGCTTCGACGCTTCATTCAACATGTATATTAAATCGGTGGTCATAGATGGCTTCAAATCCTATGGCCGTCGTACCGAAATCCATGGCTTTGATCCGGAATTTACAGCCATTACCGGCCTTAATGGCACCGGTAAATCGAATATCCTTGATTCAATTTGTTTTGTCCTGGGTATTATGAATTTGGGCCAGGTGAGAGCGGCTTCCCTGCAGGATTTGGTTTACAAAAGTGGTCAGGCTGGTGTAACGAAGGCAACGGTGACATTGATCTTTGACAACACCAATCCCGATCAATGTCCTTTGGGTTATGAGAAATGTCGGGAGATATCGGTGACACGGCAAATTGTTGTTGGCGGTAAAAATAAATATCTGATCAATGGCAAATTGGTGCAGAACAAAAAGGTGTCGGATTTCTTTTGCTCCGTGCAGTTGAATGTCAACAATCCGAATTTTTTGATTATGCAGGGACGCATCACCAAGGTGTTAAATATGAAACCGCATGAGGTAAGGAAACTATTAAATTTTTCAATGGATTTAAAATATTACAAATATTCTTTTAGATCTTGTCCATGATCGAGGAGGCAGCTGGCACCAGTATGTACGAAACCAAACGTGAAGCCACCACCAAATTGATAGAAAAGAAAGATGCCAAGGTGCGTGAAACCAACACCTTGCTGCAAGAAGAAGTTGAACCCAAATTGGATAAACTGCGCCGTGAACGTGCTGCCTATATGGACTTCCAAAAAATCTGCCGTGATATTGATTATTTGACCCGAATCCATATATCATATCGTTGGTTGAAATATAATGAAGCTTTGAAAACCATTGAGGCTAATATTGAAAAATTGAATGGCCGTATTGAGGCTGCCAAACAAAATATTGTCGATAATGATGCTGAACGTGAAAAGCTGACAGAGGCAGCTAAGGAATTGCAACAGAAAATTGATACCGAAAGTGGTGGGGAATTGAAAGAAATTGAGACAGAATTAGAAGTGCAGTTGCAACATGAAGGCAAGTCTTCGGGTAATTTGAAGGCTGGCCAGGGTGCAGTGGATCAGGAGGAGAAAAAGCTAAAAGCCTTGCTTAAAAGTATTGCCGATGATGAGAAAAGTCTGAAGGCCAAAGAGGCTGAAATGGCCAAGGTAAAGGATCTATTTCAGGGGCTGAAAGAGGCCGATGAGCGTGATGCTTTGGCCTATGAAGAGGCCCAAAAGAAATTTGAGGCCGTCTCACAGGGTTTGACCACAAATGAAGATGGTCAGGCTTCTTCGCTGCAGGATCAGTTAATGCGTAAGTAGGGGATGGGATTCTTAAAATTGGCAAATAAATATTACATTATTTAATTTTTTACAGAGGCCAAAAAGGCAATGAGTGAAGCCCAGACTACCATAAAAACCTCGGATATGGAATTGCGTCATTGCCGTAATGTCCTAAAGCAAAAGGAAAGTGAAACTCAATCGAATGATGCAGCCTATAATAAAGATAAAAAGTTGTTGGATAATCTTACTGTGGAAATCCAAGGCATGGAACAAAAGTTGCAATCTATTGATTACGAAGAGGGTGCATTTGAACGTTTACAGGAACGAAAAAATATTTTACATAATGAAATACGTCAGTTGCAGCAGCAATTAGATCGTCGTAATGCCTATCGTTATGAGTTGCAGTATCGTGATCCAGAGCCAGGATTTGATCGTAGCAAAGTTCGTGGTATGGTGGGGAAACTTTTCGATGTCATTGACGAGAGTAATTGTTTGGCATTGATGATGACCGCATCGGGAAGTGTAAGTGAACATATTTTTATTTAAGAGAGATTTTGAGGGTCAGCTTATATTTTTTAAATAATATAAGAAAATTTTGAGGGATAAGCTTAAAAATGATTTCCGGTGAGCATTGATTTGTTTACATTAAATTTAAACAAAATTGCTAAGGTTATTTTTTAGAGAAAGATGCTCTTCGAAAATATTTTTTATCAAGTTCCTGACTTTTTAAAAATATATTTTAGAGGTTCTGATGAACCAAAATTTCTAAATATATATTTTCTGGAGGATTTTTTTAGAATTAAAAAAAAATGTTTAGATTTTTCAAAATTTCTAAATATATATTTGCTCCTAGAGGATCAAGTTGATATAAAAATATTTTTTGAATGACAGATGCTTAAATTTGTCGAAAACATTTTTTGGATTTTTGTAAAATTGCCTGCAGATTGTAGGATTTCTAAAGAATATTTTTAAAGGTCCTGTAGAACCTGCAGACCGTAGATTTTTAAATTTGCTTTGGAGGGAATATATTTTTTACAATGTTCCAAGTTGATATAAACATTTTTTTGAAGGACCTTCGGAGCTTTAGTTTGTCTAAAAATAAATTTTGAAGAACTCGAAGGTTCGGCTAAGCCTAGATTTGTTTAATGAATATTTGTAAAATTGCCTGCAGATTGTAGGAATTTTAAAGAATATGTTTTAGAGGTCCTGTAGGTCCTGCCGATACTAGATTTTTAAAATAAAATAGTTTCTAAGAGCACTACCAGGTCCTGTAGGAACTGCTATCTAGATTTGTCAAAGGCATATTTTTATAATTGCCTGCAGATTATTGGATTTTTAAAGATTGTATTTTAGAGGTGCTGTAGGAACTGCAAATCGTAAATTTTTGAAATAATAGGACCTGCAGATCCTAGATTTTTCAAAAAAAATATTTTCAAAGAGCACTTTCAGAGTAACGATGTTCTTAGACGACATTTTTCATGAAGTACCAGCTTAGAGTGATTGTTTCCTTCCTCATGGAGGAGGACTACCTCAATTTCCAAGTTGAAATTATTTCTATTTTGTTTAATCCTTACAGTTGTATAGTTATGTTACCGACGATGACATTACCAGCAAGAAGATCTTACAAAAGGGTCAACTGCAGCAGCGTGTCACCATTATACCCATCAATAAAATCTCTTCCCACCCCATTAGCCAAAAAGTTGTTGAGGCTGCTCAACGGATTGGTGGAAAAGAAAATGTCGATTCGGCATTGAATTTGATACGTTATGATCATTACTTTGATCCAGTTATGAAATTTGTATTCGGGCATACGCTAATATGTCGCGATTTGAATGTGGCCAAACAGGTAAGAGAATCTCAAAGAATATTTCTATTTTTTTATTTATTAAAAATTCACATTTTCTTGTAGGTAACCTATCATCGTGAAGTACGCTGCCGTTCCGTGACCCTAGAAGGTGATGTTGTTGATCCTGAGGGTACATTGTCTGGTGGTTCTGCACCTCGAGGTGGTAACATTCTTCAAGAGCTAGCCGAAATTAAACGTTTGGAACGAGAAATAAAGGCACGTAAAGAAGAAATGCAACACATCGATAGAGAATTAAATGCAGTCGAGAATAAAGCCCGAACCTATAATAAACTAAAAGAAAGTCTAGAGCTAAGACAACATGAAATAAATGCATGCAAACAACGTTTGGGTCAAACCACATTCCAACAACATCAAGAAGAAATATTATCCCTAAAAGAGCGTATAAAATCTCTAGAAGAAGATCTTATACAGGCACGAGAAACCCAGAAAACCTCACAGGCAAAGGCCAAGGATATTGAAGCCAAATTAGCCGATGCCAAGGGTTTCCGTGAACGCGAACTAAAGGCCGCCACGGAGGCAATGAAACATGCCAAAATCAAAGCAGAAAAGTCCAGTGCCAATTGGAAGAAACATGAACAGGGTTATGAAACGCTGCAAATGGAAATTGAGGCTCTGCAAAAGGACATTACCAATGGCAAGGAACAGCGTACCACATTAGAGGCAAATATTGTCAGCCTCAAGGAGGGCCTAGAAGAAATGCGTGCCAAATCAAAAGAAGCTGCCGAAACAGTGGCCCAGCTTAGGCGACGCATCAAAGAGCAAAAAGAAAAAATCTCCTCCCAGAATAAAGAACTTAAAAATATGTACGTAAAGAGGGATAAATTGGAAAAACACAATCAAGAGTTAACTCTGGAAATCAAGAAACGTGAAAATGAAGTTAACAAAGTACGTTCCGACAGCAAAGATTCCACCAAGAAATTGGAAAATCTTGAAAGTAAATATTCATGGATAGCGGAGGACAAAGAATTCTTTGGTACCAAAAATACCCGTTATGATTATTCAAAAGAAAATCCCGTAGAGGCTGGCGAAAAACTAACCTCCCTCATTGAACAAAAAGAGAAAATGGAACGGCACATTAATCTCAAGGCTATGGTCTTGCTGGAACGTGAAGAGGAACAATATCAAGAGACAATGCGTCGTAAGAAAATCGTTGAAGAGGATAAGGAAAAGATTAAACACATTATCTGTAAAATGGATGAAAAGAAACGGGAGAAGGTGGAGAAGGCATGGCGTGTGGTAGATGAAAATTTCAGCAGTATTTTTAGCACCTTACTACAGGGTGCCCAGGCACGTTTGAATCCGGTCAAACAAAATGGCCATTTGGCGGGTTTGGAAATTAAAGTTGGCTTCAATGGCGTATGGAAAGAATCTCTGGGAGAATTATCGGGTGGTCAGCGATCATTGGTTGCCTTATCTTTAGTTTTGGCTATGTTGAAATTCTCTCCTGCCCCGTTGTATATTTTGGATGAGGTCGATGCTGCTTTGGATATGTCTCACACCCAAAATATTGGCAACATGTTGAAGAAACATTTCACAGCATCACAATTTATTATTGTATCGTTGAAGGATGGTATGTTCAATAATGCCAATGTTTTGTTCCGCACCAAATTCGAAGAAGGTGTTTCAGCTGTTACACGTACTGTTAATCCGAAATTGGGGCGTAAATAGTGTTGTAGGAGGATTGTTAGTTGTAGTTACTTGATTTGTATTGTGTATTTTCTTTTTAAATTTATTTATGTACAATTGTTAATTGCCACTATCAATAAAATACAATTTAAATACTTTATAAAAATGAGCAAACAGCTGATCTGCTTGAACTAAGAAAAATTTCAAAAACAAACCTATAAAAATGTTCTTTAAGGATACTTATCTGGAAATTTGGAATCCTAGAGCGCAGAATTCTGTTCCTATAGGGGACTATGCTGCTGTTTATCCTAGAGCTTTAGCCTCTAGATTATTACAGATTCTGGAACGGAGCTATAAACATTTTTTAAACCACCTCTCAGAAAAATCTGCAACCAAGAGCGCAGGTTCCTCTAATGCTCAAGGGATTTCCCTGAGGCTTAGGACAAATAAAGATAAAGTGCAGATTTAAAAAAATATATATATTTAGATACCTGCGGACCTAATTTTTTAAGAATATATTTTTTGAAGGGCATTTTTAGATTCGTATCCGAAATCAGAGCTTCAGTCTCTAATGTGTTACAGATTTTTTTAAAGAATAACGTTCTATGACACCTGTACTATTAAAGGCTATTTTGACGCCTAGATTTTTTAATGAACTCCTCAACTTCGCACCCAATATTAGAATGCCAATCTCTAATCGATGAGGACGAATATAAATCGGAGGGCAATTTTCTGACAAAAATTTTAACCCCATATCCGTAAAGGAATTATATAGAATCAGGTAGAATCTGAAGGTAGTGAGGAACTTCTAAAGGTATGGAAACTCCTGGTCGATATAATTCCTAGTTATTGCTATTTGCTGACATTTCCCTTAAAGAATTATATAGAATCATATGTAGAATATCCGTAAAGAAATTATATAGAGTCAGGTCGAATCTGAAGGTAGTGAGGAACTTCGAAAGGTACGGAAACGCATGGTCGATAGAATTCACAATGAAGGATAGAGATACTACCGAGAAAACGGAAGTTCGACTAAGTGTCGCGTCACAAAAACCTTTAAAGTCCAAAACTAATTGTAATCAGAACTTCGAACCCTTTAAATTGATACCTACATAGTAAATTTTAAAAGGCATGATATAATACAGGGGCCCTGCGGAAATTTGGATGCCCATAAGACTTTATTTCCGCCTATGTACTGATGCCAACTCCGGCTACGCGACAGAATCTCCTTTTAAATGGAATGCTATTTGTGGGTTGTCGGTATTTGCTTGTGAATTTCCGACTTTCTCCTATGGGCAAATGGCTTTTATTGATGAGATAATTAATTAAATTCAGTCGCTCTTTATTTATGCCTATATTGCTTTAGAGAATTTTAATAGGGTACCCGCGGAATTGTATAGTGCCATATCTTGAGAAATATGGACTTAATCGAAAAGAAAATTACAGTTTTGTAATCAGAACTTCAACCACTTTAAATCGATACCCATATTGCGTTAGTAAATTTTAAAATGCATGCGAAAATACAGGGTCCCTGCGGAACGTTGGAGGCCCATAAGACTTTCTACTATGGGCAGATGCCAATTTCACCTACGTGACAGAATCTCTTTTCTAATTAGAGCAGTATTTGTGGGTGACCGGATCTTGCCTGGAAATTTAAGACTTTCTCCAATGGACAAATGACAGGGAGTATGGACTTTTATTGATGAGATAATTGAATTTATGTATTCCGTACTTAAGTCGGTCTTTATCAATGCCCATATTGCCTTAGTGCATTTTAAAGGAATGCAAAAATACAGGATCAAAAATACTATGAACTGATGTCAGGAAGTATGGACTTTTTCGATAAGATAATTTGCAATCTGCACTTCAGTCCCGCTTCATTGAAGCCCATATTGCCGCTGAATTTTGTACGTTCATATCTTCCATAAAAAGATACATTTCAGTAATCAGAACTTGAACCTCTTTAAATTGATGCCCATATTGTCTTAGCAAATTTTAAAAGGCCTGAGAAAATACTGGGTCCCTGCAGGACTTTGGAACCCCATATCTCCGGAAATACGTTCATTTCCCTATAAAAAATATATCGTCGTATTTAGGATTACATAAGGCAAACATATCAAAAATATCCCGACCGGGCCTTAAAATAGACTTAAGCCGTAATATGTCCTGCTTAATCACGATTTACGAGAAATTTTCATAAAAAAACTGCAAAATCCAAAATTTTCTTTATTTAATAAAAACTTCTTAGCCCTCAAAAATTTTACCACTGGGTCAATTTTGATGTGTGAACAACTACTACTACACAAAAAACAAAACACACAAAAGCTTGACGTTTTCTGTTTCTGTGTGTTATTGTTGTTGTTTTGGGGCGAGTGTGTTTGTTGCTGTGAGCGAGTGAGATGGCGGGTGTGAACGTCGGCCGACATCGGCGCCAACAAACAACAACGACGACGACAACAACAACGATAGCAACAACAACACCACCGACAGCCAGCCAGCCATCGCATATAGCACAAAAATACCAACATCGAACGAGAACGACAGTCAGTCGAAGTCAAGAAAATGAACAACAGTGAGAAAAATCAGCAGCAGTGTTTGGTCTGAGCGAGCGAGTGAGAAAAGTTGGAAAAAAATTAACAATTTCTTTGCTTTCGTTATTGGAAAATTGTGCAAAAATTCGGTGTACCATTCGGGAAAATAATAATAATCTGGCAAAATGGTAAGTTTAGTGAATGAAAATTAATGTTTTGTTTGGAATTTCAACAAGAAATAAATGCAAATGGAAAATGTTCCGTCGTCGACGTCGTTCTTGTATGCTGCCGACCCCCAACCCCCTTTGCCTAAAAAAAAACATTTGTGTGAGATATTCATCGTCAGAGTAAAGGGGGGTTATCAGTTCAGTTGTGTGAACAAAATTAAACAAAGAAGAAGCAGAACAAGTTGAAAGTGCTTAGTGTGGCAACATTGTTGTGGAATGTGTGAAAGAGAGAGAGAGACAATGTGAGATAAAAGCGATTTAATGAGTGTTGTGGTTTAGTTAAAAGGCAGGAAAATTTTAAAAATTAATTAATTTTTTAAAAAAGGAAGAAATTAAGTTTGTTTATTATTATACGGCATTTGAAGTGCCAAAAATTAGCTAAAATATGTCACATAATTGACAACATTGTTGAGAGGAAAGAGAGCGCCATCAAGCGCTGAGTGGTGTCATTGTGACCAGTTTTATTATTGTGAATGAACAGATGGGAGTACTTGATTAAAAAAAATAATAAGCGCGAATTTTTTAAACATTTTTAAATTATAAAAGTTGGGGAGGGATTTAAAAAACGGGGCTTTTAAAAATATCTTGATAGGGGTTCAAATAGCCCACTTATTGAGAAATATTTTCTCACGGACTAACGTGGATTTTTTTAAGTTGTTTTCAAAGGGACTGAAACTCGTCAAATTAAAAAAAAATATTTATCCTTTGGACCGAAAGGCGTGCATTTTTAAAAATATTTTTCTAAGGGACTAAAAGTCGAGGATTAAAAAAAAATATGTTTCCTAAAATATATTTTTTATAATAGACCAAAAGGGTGGATTTTTTTTAAATTATTTTTTCTAATAGATTTTTTAAAAAGGTCTTTTTTTTTCTAATGGATCAAAAAATATAAAAAAATTATGCATTTATTTCTTGTTCGCATATTCTCCAAAACTTTTGTTATGTGTGAAATTTTTTTCCGAATTGTTGCCATTTCTTTTTTGATTTCTTAAATTCAAGGTTTTCAATATTTTATTCAAGGATCGTGTCACAAAGCCCCAGAAGAAAATGCTCATAACACTACTGCGTGAGACCAAATTCATGGAGGGTAAGAAAGAAAAAGAATGGTACTGGGAAAAGATACAGGAGGCCTTGAATAGAATTGGACCGAAAAAGACCATCATACAATGGAAGAAGGTGAGTCAGTGGAACACACAATTTTCAATATCAAAAATTTTAAATAATTTATATTCCATTTCATGTGCACAGTGCTGGCGTGATATGCGTTTGACGACACGCAAAAAACTTGCCGAGCTGAAACGTTGCCAAATGGCTGGTGGCTCACCGCCACCCGGCATCGAACTGAGTCAAGAAGATAATGACATTATCGACATAGTTGGCACGGAATATTTCTATGAAGAAATGAACGGTGAATTGAAACCGGAAAATTTCATAACCGGTTTTGATTATGTCCCTGAACATTTCTGTGATGCCATACTCACAGCTGCGGCGGTTTCCAGTGGCCAACAGCATATGCAACATCAAAAGGAACAACAACAGCAGCAACAACATGCCCAACAACAGCAACAACAACAAGATCATCATACCAATGATGGTGAGACAAATGATGCCCCCGGCTCCTCAAATCATGCCGATACCCAGGCTGGCCCGTTTGGAGCCCAGGGAAATATCGCTCACATGACTGGCCAAAATGGTGATCATTCAAATTCGACGGGTACATTACAACAGCCAAATATTATGCCTAATCATCCTGTTTTTTCAGGTGGGCTGCATCCACATTTGATGCGGCGTCAACATCATGCCACAGCGGCTTTCCAACGGGAGGCAGCCTTTGAGGAGAAACTGCTGCAATTCATGCAAGATGCCTTTCCCAAGAAGAGTAAAAAGAGGAAAAGTCGTGATCCTGATAAGCTTTTCTTACTTTCGTTATATGAAGAGATTAAAAGGGTCCCCGAAGATATACGTCTGGATGTTAAAAGTGAACTAATACAAGTCCTTAAACGTTATCAGAAAAAATCACCTATTAAACAGGAGAAAACCAATCATACTCATACCCAGTCGTCGTCAAGTTCGGGTAAATCATCGGGTAGTACAACACCCAATGAAAAGGTACAGCTGCCACAGCAACAACACACCCAATTATCGCACAGTATGTATCAGCTGCAAAAGAAATACGATAAAAGTGAAAAGGAACCTTCACCACAATCCCAAGTTGATCGTGTCCAGCAACATTCACGTGAACAGGTTGCAGCAGCAGCCGCCGCAGCAGCCGTGGCGGCCTCAAGCAGTGTGACCTCGCTGCATGCTCCTCAACAAATACCACACTCCCTGTTTCAGCTGCAAAAGAAATACGAAGAGAGTGCCGCCGAAAAGGTGCACGAACAGCGAAAACATGTTGAGGCAGCCCATCAACAGCAGCATCAGACTCAGGCCCATCAACAACCACCTCCACCACCGCCTTCCAATGAACAACAGCAACATCTACATCATCCACAAATGACACATGGCATAATGTTCCCATTGCCGCAAATACGTAGCGAGCAGCCTGGAGGTGGCGGCGGTGGCGGTCAGCAGCAACAACATCATGCCCATAATCCCCACCAACAGCCACAGCAATCACAACATCACCAGCAACAGGCGCAACATCATCCACCATCGATTTTCGGAACCCCCGCCACAGCTGCTGGGGGTATGAGTACCGATCGTCCTGCGATGTCATATGAGAATGTAGGATGAATGTGGAGTCGTTTATGGGAAGCTGCCTGGGAGGCGGGCGGACGATTTCCATTAAATGTTTCTTTGTTAGATAATAGTGAAGCTGAATAGGCTCTAAAACAAAAGATTAAAAGAAAAATCAGAAAAAAAACTGAAAAAACAATTTGTCGTTATTGTATGTAAATCTCTAGTATAACTTGAATTACGTTATTACTTTATTTCTTCTTCTTCTCATTTTCATAAATATATACTATATGATTTTTTGTAATAATAACATCCACAAACACACATACATATATACACACACACTCTTATACTATACATACCGTATGTCTAATAATTGCTATTCCTTTATAAAACCAAACAAAAAGAGATTAGAGGTCTTAAAAGGATAGGAAGCAAATCTGAATTATTTTTAAAATAAAAAAGGGTTTATTCAATTATATAGTTTTCTAAAAATATTGTTACATTAAATATAAACAATTTATATAACCTGTACTCATGGTATAATAACATCAAGGCCTGTATTGTATAGAATAAAACATTTGTCATGGAAAATTATCGATCTATGCTACGAAGCTATTTTAAAAAGAAAATCAATAGGGTTTAAAGTCTTTTGAGGTATATTTAGAAAATATTCTTAAAATCTGTATCTTGGACCTTTATGATATGATATTTTGATATATTAAAAACGGATTTTGAAAGGGTTTCATATTTAAATTTAATTTATTTATGCAAAAACGGTAACCTCTACTTCTTTAAAGACAAGAATTACTTTTTTAAAAATATATTGATGTGGTCATTAAATATTGGTATTATTGAATATATATCAATTAATTTAAAGGCTCCCCTATGCCTATATAGAATTTATTTTCGCCAAACGTATACTTTTTGATTTTTAAAAAGGCGATTTAGTCCCTTTTTATTTTGTACACCTTTTTCCCTCATTCTCTGGAATAGCAATTATAGATATATACACATACATTACAGAAACAAATAAACAACTACAAGTATACATATATGTTATATACATTTATATGATTATTATAAATAATATATATTATTATTTTTACTATATATTACTAACCTATCCATTGGATATTAATGGTTAATTGAGTTATATTTCTAATTTGGCGGAACGAAAAATAAATGTGAATAATTAAAATTAAAAACAAACAAGGATTATAGAGTACAGAATTATGTCAGGGAGGATGTACAAATAGGTGAACTCTGTAGGGGATGAAGGGAGTCTTTATAGACGAGCTGAAGAGGGAGTCTTTATAGACGAGCGATAGAGAGTGTCTTTATAGACGAGCGAAAGAGGGAGTCTTTATATACAAGCGATAGAGGGAGTCTTTATAGAGGAGCTCTGAAGGGAGTCTATATAGACGAGTTCTGAAGGGAGTCTATATAGAGGAACTCTGAAGGGAGTCTTTATAGAGGAACTCTGAAGGGAGTCTTTATAGACGAACGATAGAGGGAGTCTTTATAGACGAGCTGAAGAGGGAGTCTATATAGACGAGCTGAAGAGGGAGTCTATATAGACGAGCTGAAGAGGGAGTCTATATAGACGAGCTGAAGAGGGAGTCTATATAGACGAGCTGAAGAGGGAGTCTATGTAGACGAGCTGAAGAGGGAGTCTATGTAGACGAGCTGAAGAGGGAGTCTTTATAGACGAGCTGAAGAGGGAGTCTTTATAGACGAGCTGAAGAGGGAGTCTTTATAGACGAGCTGAAGAGGGAGTCTTTATAGACGAGCTGAAGAGGGAGTCTTTATGGACGAGCTGAAGAGGGATTCTTTATAGACGAGGTGAAGAGCGAGTCTTTATAGACGAGCTGAAGAGCGAGTCTTTATAGACGAGCTGAAGAGCGAGTCTTTATAGACGAGCTGAAGAGCGAGTCTTTATAGACGAGCTGAAGAGGGAGTCTTTATTGACGAGCTGAAGAGGGAGTCTTTATAGACGAGCGATAGGCAACTTTTTACACTAGGTGGAGGGAGTTTTAATATACATATATTTCTTCTTGTCCGAACAAGGTGTTATTCTTTCAAAAAATTTAAAATATCTGAAAATCTTTAACCTAAAGAAGCGTGTACATCATAAAAACTATATATGACATGCTTTTATCTTAACTGCGGTCTATATCACTACAGGTCATAATTATATTGACGTATTTTAAATTTTTGGTATAATTCGTTTGGTTTCTGTTTTACTGCGGGTATTTTATCTTTATGATCATTTCGATGCCTTGACCATTTCTCTTCCGTAGAGATAATTTAAATATGGAAATATGTAGAAAGTTGATATCAAATATAAGGTAACCATATGGGACGATAAGGTATGTGTGTATGTGATTACACGTGATCAATGCAAGAGAACATTGTTGAAAATGTCGGAATTTTAAATGAAAATGGACCTATATTGGAGTATTTGAAATTTGTTTTTATTTTTGGGCGATTTTTTATCATTACGATCATTATAATGCCTTGACCATTTCTCTTCCGGATAATTTAAATATTGTTACGTTCTTGGACTTTACTTATTCCCGTGTAGACGTTGTTTTATTTCCCGATACAGTTCGTACCAAATAAAACGCGGGTTCGTTCTGATTACGATTATTCACACAACTTTACTTTGCACTTTACTTTACACGACGGTCTCAATTCGCGATCTGATTCACAACTGACCCACTGCCTTTCCATTTCCCCTATTTATATGAGCCTCGCTTGTCGCTACAGAAGTTTCTAGACGATCTGGTAACGCCTAGATCACGAACAATCTACCAATGCAACAAACACACATACAATCTTACATTGAGTAAACAATAACAACAACACATATACAGGCGAGGGGGTAACGAAGAAAGAGGAATTAAGCGATCATCAATGATGACGTTTAACAAGAATTGTACGACAATAACAAAATGGAAAATGAAAGAGGAAATGGAAGGATGTAGAAAAATCTATACAGTAGTTGTTGTTGTGAAGTTATTCAAATAAACTGCGTAGTAGAAATTTACGTTACAATTCAAATTCTTAAATTAACGGAATTAATCTAAATTAACTTAAATCTAAAGTTATATTCGTAACAATATTAAAATGTAGAAAGTTGTTATCAAATGTAAGGTAACCGTATAGGATATTCATTTACGATAAGGTATGTATGTAATTACACGTTATCATGACAAGAGAAAATTGGTGAAAAAGTCGGAATATCAACAAAGAAAAATGGACCTTTGATACACATCCAAAAAATACATTCAAAACATATCGCAGAAGGGAAATAAGATATCTTTTAAGGTCTAATGAAAGAATTGATTTTGTAAAAAAAAAATATTTTTGAAGGTCTCGAAGGCATGGATTTAAAAATAAATATATTTTTAGGATCTAGAAGATACATGGGCAGGCGTCTGCTGCGAAAGCCTAGACCTTGAGTTAACCTACAAGCTGTATTGGAACTGTAGTGTTTTCATCACAGAAGGGAAACAAGATATCTTTTAAGGTCTAATAAAAGAGTAAACTTTGTAAAAAAACATCTTTTAAGGTCTCCAAGGCATGGCTTTAAAAAATAAATATATTTTTAGGGTCTAGAAGGTACAGGGGCAGGCGTCTACTAAAAGGCTAGGCCTTTAGTTGACCTACAAGCTGGATTGCAAATGTAGAGTTTTCCAAGCTGAAATCTTTGCGATTTGGAAGGCAGCGTAATTGATAAAAAGTCTGGATGCAGAGGACGTTGAACCGGTGACCCATCTTCGTGGATAGTCAAGCGGCTCTTAAAGCCATCAAATCTTGTTCTATCAAATCTGAAGCCGTCCTCAAGTGTAGAACATCTTTGGAAGAATATACTTACAGCTATCGGCTGTATTGGGTACCAAGACACCGTCTGCTAAGGAAAGAGCAGACGAACTAGCTAGGCGAGGATCTCAATCCACAGATCTAGCAATTGATGACTCGTTCAAATCATCTTTACCGTCATCTTTACCGGAAATTTGAGGCGTTCTTCGACGAAAGAGTCTATGAACTTTGGTACAACGAACCTAGATGCAACGTGTCAAGATCCATTTGGCCGACTCTGTCTACTAAAAGGACACACTCACTGTTGAACCTGAGCAAAGCTGAAATAAGAGTAATGACAGGAATCATTACTGGTCATTGCAATATCAGGGTCTTTACTAGTAAATGGGATCTTGATGTAATTGATTACTGTAGACTCTGCTTTGACGAGGAGGAGACGGAGACAATTGAGCATCTCCTGTGTCACAGTCCAGCCCTGACTTACAGGCGGCATAGACTAGTGAGTGCTTATTTTCCACCGAGTCTTAGCTGCTTCTCAACAATTGAACCTGCTCTAATCTACAGCATAATTAGATACCTAAAGCGGTTGGGAAAGTACAACATTGACACGTAATATATCTTCTGTCTGATCTCTATAGCCATCGACATTAGTCCAAACTTACCTTCTTATATCTTCTTGCAAGCTTCTCATCTCTCTTTATTTCCCCTATAGATCTCTCCTTATCTCTTTTCTTCAACGGACCTGACGGTGTCAGAGTGCTGCAGCCACATAAGTGACTACACATCCCCAAACCTAACCTAACCTAGGGTCTATTGAATGTGAGGATTTTTTTAAATAGTTTTGAATGTTTAGTAATCGCGTGATTTTTTAAAAAAATATTTTTGAAGGTCTAGCTTAGGTTAGAACTTTAAAAAAAAATATATGTGAAGGCATAACAAATTTTTTTAAGGTCTGGCGAAGGAAAGGGGTTTTTAATGTCTATCAAAGTCGTAGATTGAAAAAAATCAATACTTAATCATGTCGTAGATTTTTTAATATACATTTTTTCAATACATAACCAAGACGAATATAAAATATATATTTTCAATAAATAACTAAGGTGTAGATTTTTTAAAAAAATATTTTTTCAAAACTTTACCAAAGCGCAGATTTAAAAAAAATAAACATTTCTACAGGCAGTCATTAGGTATGTAAAGTCAGTTGACCAGTATAGACCGCCATCAGCTGGTATATTTATACAGTCGTCAGCTGTTTAAGCTGGTCTATGTAGACAGCCATCAGCTGATCGATGTAGACAGCCATTAGCTTATGTATGAAGACATTCCAGCCTTTAGCCTTTAGCTATTCTATATAGATATACACCAGGGGATCTATAAAGACTATTTTTAGCTGATTTATTAAGGCAACCATCAGGTGGTCAGTTGTCTATACAGTCAGCTGGTCCATGGCACAATGAATAGGTAGTCCATTTAGCGCAGATGATGTCTCGATTAACTGCCAAACTGGGTAATTTCTACATGAATTCGACGTGCAGTGTTGCCAATCATTGGAAATATTATGAGGAATATTTTGACAGATGATCGAGACAAATACAAAGGTTTTTGTTTTCATACATCATCTTATTATTGCATCATGATCGAGACATCTGCTGCTCTAAATGGACTACCTAGTTATTGTGCCATGGGTCAGTTGATCTATGTCATGATGCAAAATAATAAGTTGATGTATCACAACAAAATCCTTTGTTTTTTGTCTCGACCATCTGTCAAATTTTTCCTTATAATAATTTACATGGTTGGCAACACTGCACACTTTGACAGTTAATCAAGACATCAGCTGCGCTAAATGCACAGCTGATGTCTTGATTATCATCAGCTGATCGATGTAGACAGCCATCAGCTGGTCAATATAGATAGCCATCAGCTGTTCTAAATAGACAGTCATCAGTTGGTCTATATATATGTACTATTAACAAGGTCATCCAGGGATACCAGGTGGATATCATTTGCCTTTCAAGTTTGTTGTCAAAATCTATTTTTTTTTTGTACTTCTACGTCGTCAAGTATGTTGGTGGTTAGAACACTTTCGTGCCCATTCACGCAAAATCTATTATTGTGAATTGACATCTATTATGAAAACGTAAACAAAGTCCAAATTCTTGACGTTACACATGAAAACAAAAACAGCTGTTTATGCTTTTTCTTATTACAAGTTGCTTGAGAAAAAAAACACCTGACTTTCGCTAGCTGAGCGACCTTATTAATAGATCGTGGATGTTCCATGGCACAATGAATACGTAGCTCATTCAGCGCAGCTGATATCTGGATTAACTGTCAAAATGGGAAATTTCTACTTGTATTCGATGTGCAGTGTTGCCAACCATTTGAAATATTATATGGAAAAAATTGACAGATTATCGAGACAAAAACAAAGGTTTTTGTTTCGATACATCACCTTTTTATTGCATCGTGGGCTGTTCCATGGCATAATGAATAGGTAGTCCCAAGATCTATTAATAAGGTCACCAAGATAGCAATCGAAATCGGAAAACAGCTGTTTTTTCTCAAGTCTAATGTCAAAAATTTCGACTTTGTTTACGTTTTCATAATGGAAGTCAATTTACAATAATGCATTTTGACAGCAAACTTGAGAGGTATCGATAATCAGCTGGTCTCCCTTGGTGACCTTATTTATAGGCCATGGGTAGTCCATTTAGCGCAGCTGATGTCTTGATTAACTGTCAAAGTGGGTAATTTCTACTTGAATTCGATGTGCAGTGTTACCAACCATTTGAAATATTATATGGAAAATTTTGACAGATAATAGAGACAAAAACAAAGGATTTTGTTGTGATGCATCACCTTATTATTGCATCATGGGCCATCAGCTGATCAATAAAGACTACACTTAAAACATCTTCCAACTCCAATTCCCCTTTTGGTCGTCAAAACTTGATCCCTATTTAGGTTGTTCCGTAGCCTTCCGATTTTTATAACATCTCTTTTTCAGCTACTGGCTAATTTTTTTATTATTATGTTTGTTTGTGTATGTAGATAACAACAATAAAATTATTCAACAAAAAAATCCTCGGTTCCACTTATTTACTGCGTCTTGAGATTTTTCGAGAAGTAAACGACCTACTTACCATTGTTTTATATATTTTTGATAATCATAATTCTGAAGCGATTATCTTTTGTGGTCGGGTAAAAAAATGACATTATCCAAATTAAAGTTAGGTGATATTTACAAATAAACATTTGTATATATTTATATATAATTTTTTGTGAAACATTTATTAAATTTTAAAACAAATTTATAAAAAAAATAAAAACAACTATGAATTACTACTCTATCCGTATTATTATTTGTTCTTCTATATACCTTTTGTGTGTGTGTTTGTTTGTCTATATGTCTAACTGAAAATCACTTCCAGAACTAATCTTCAGATTAGACGCTCCGATAATTTACAAGGTGTGATAAAATTTGTTGACACCAAGAACGACTTTTCAGAGATAGAGTTTATCTGGAAGAAAATAGGGTACCTATTTGTTTGGAAGGTGGATCAGTATTTTTTTGTTTTGTTTTCTTTTCAAAATTGTTTATCACTGTGAAAATAAATACTGTTTTGTTTGTAAGTAAACAGTTAAATAGAATTATGTATGTTGAATTATCATTAATAAAATAATAAAAATAGAAAATAATACACTTAATATCACAAAAGCATTTGCAACCTGTTTGTGTTTCTGTTCCCTAATTAACCTAACTTTTCTTGACTGTTTCGTTTCTTAATTAACCTGAGGTTTTTTGAACTTTCTCCTCGTCCGCCACATCACTCTCCGCCTTCATTTCTTCAGTCTTATTTAGATTGATTTTTGCCGTAATTAAATCATCTTTGGTTAGCTGCATTAACTCCTTGTCATCCGCCCGGGAGTTATAGTCATTCCACTTCTGTAATGTGGATTCGGCGAAGAGGACATACAGGACCCCACTGCCAATTAACATGGCGGCACATATCAGGAAGACATATTTCCACGATTCAAAGGTTTGCTGTAAAAGAAAAAAATAATAATTTTTTCATTACTGAAATTTTGTATTGAAATTCCGCCTTACATTTCCCAGGGTCAATATGCCCACAATATAGGGTGAAATGAATCCCGGCAGGACACCAATCATGCCACTAATACCCAACACAATTCCCGCAAAATTGGGTGCAATATCCACAATAGAGGCCAAGGGCCCAGATGACACTGCACCATGGAACATTGTGGCTACGGTCAGTAGGACAATGGCTGCCGTGGAGTTGTGGCCGAAATAGGCCAAGGCCACAACCACCAGACCTTTGACAATGCAACCTGGAACGGAGAACAAAAAATTATTTTAAAAAAATCCAAAAAAATTTTTCCTATACAAAAAAAAAAAATCCGACCTTAGGTTTCTGAATTATTTTTTTCTATGGAAAAATCCGACCTCAGTTCCTGAGGTTGTTTTTTCAATAGAAAAAATCCGACCTCAGTTCCTGAATTTTTTTCCATAGAAAAAAATCTGACCTCAGAAAAAAATTCCGACCTCAATTCTTGAGGTTGTTTTTTTCTGTAGAAAATTCATGAGATATTCTTTCTATAGAAAAAAATCCGACCTCAGTTCCTGAGGTTGTTTTTTTTTCTATAGAAAAAAATCCGACCTCAGTTCCTGATGTTGTTTTTTTTTTCTATAGAAAAAAATCCGACCTCAGTTCCTGATGTTGTTTTTTTTTTCTATAGAAAAAAATCCGACCTCAGTTCCTGAGGTTGTTTTTGTTTCTATAGAAAAAATCCGACCTCAGTTCCTGAAGTTGTTTTTTTTTCTATAGAAAAAATCCGTCCTCAGTTCCTGATGTTGTTTTTTTTTCTATCGAAAAAATCCGACCTCAGTTCCTGAGGTTGTTTTTTTTTCTATAGAAAAAAATCCGACCTCAGTTCCTGTGGTTGCTTTTTTTTCTATAGAAAAAAATCCGACCTCAGTTCCTGTGGTTGCTTTTTTTTCTATAGAAAAAAATCCGACCTCAGTTCCTGTGGTTGCTTTTTTTTCTATAGAAAAAAATCCGACCTCAGTTCCTGAGGTTGTTGTTTTTTCTATAGAAAAAAATCCGACCTCAGTTCCTGAGGTTGTTGTTTTTTCTATAGAAAAAAATCCGACCTCAGTTCCTGAGGTTGTTGTTTTTTCTATAGAAAAAAATCCGACCTCAGTTCCTGAGGTTGTTCTTTTTTCTATAGAAAAAAATCCGACCTCAGTTCCTGAGGTTGTTCTTTTTTCTATAGAAAAAAATCCGACCTCAGTTCCTGAGGTTGTTCTTTTTTCTATAGAAAAAAATCCGACCTCAGTTCCTGAGGTTGTTGTTTTTTCTATAGAAAAAAATCCGACCTCAGTTCCTGAGGTTGTTGTTTTTTCTATAGAAAAAAATCCGACCTCAGTTCCTGAGGTTGTTGTTTTTTCTATAGAAAAAAATCCGACCTCAGTTCCTGAGGTTGTTGTTTTTTCTATAGAAAAAAATCCGACCTCAGTTCCTGAGGTTGTTGTTTTTTCTATAGAAAAAAATCCGACCTCAGTTCCTGAGGTTGTTGTTTTTTCTATAGAAAAAAATCCGACCTCAGTTTCTATAGAAAAAAAAAACAACCTCAGGAAATTAGGTTGGATTTAAAAAAAAAGTTCCTCAGGAAAAATTCCGACCTCGATTCAGAGGTTGTTTTTTATATAGTAAAAATTCCGACCTCGATTCGGAGTTTGTTTTTTATATAGGAGAAATTCCGACCTCGATTCGGAGGTTGTTTTTTATAGAAAAAATCCGATCTCAGTTGCTAAAGTTATTTTTTTCTGTAGAAAAAATCCGACCTCAGTTCCTGAGGTTTTTTATATAGGAAAAATTCCGACCTCGATTCGGAGGTTATTTTTTAGTATAGGAAAAATTCCGACCTCGATTCGGAGGTTTTTTTTATAGAAAACAATCCGATCTCAGTTGATAAAGATGTTTTTTTCTGTAGAAAAAATCCGAACTCTGTTCCTGAGATTTTTTATATAGGAAAAATTTCGACCTCGATTCGGAGGTTGTTTTTTAATATAGCAAAATTTCAGCCTCGATTGTTTTTTATAAAAAGAGTTTGTTTTTTATAAAAAAAAAATCCGACCTCAGTTTCTGAGCTTGTTTTTTTCTATAGAAATAAAATCCGACCACAGTTCCTGAGGTTATTTTTTTCTATAGAAAAAAATCCGATCTCAGTTCCTAAAGTTTTTTTTATAGAAAAGATCCGACAGATTTTCTATATCACCAACTTACAAATAGCCGTTGCCAATTTCCTTAGATTTGTTCGGCTCATTTTCTCCGTCTTCAGCAGATAATCGGCAAATAGGGAAAAGAAGTAAGCGAAAATCATGCGCATCAAATGGGGCAGGCCGGATAATATACCAGTCTGAAAAAATAAAAAAAAAAATAATTTCCAAATCAAAATTAAAATCTCCCCAAACCCCTCTCCACGCTAAAAGCATCTCCCTACTTACCGCTCTTATATTCCAATTGTGTATAACACGGAAATACGTAGGAGCCTGAGTCATCAAGGTAAACAGACCCCATATACCACCCCACTGGGCAATGACATTCATCCATACGGGACGTGAGAGTAAAATTTCCTTCCATGGTGTCCCGACGGCCTTGGCACTGTGAACTGAAGCACCCAACGATTTTTCAATATATCTTACTTCCGATTCACTAATACGTGGATGTTGAGCCGGTGAATCATAGACAAAGAAGAGCCAACCGAACCACCACACGGTACCCAAAATACCACAGAAATGATAGACCCACACCCATGAACCCCAATGCATAATGTAACCAAAGAACGGATAGAAGACAGCTATGCCCACCGAACTACCCAAATAGGCGGTCACGAATTTACTGCGTTCATTGGGCGGTATCCATTTGGCGGTCAACACATGCATGGCAGGCCAGGCAAGACCCTGAAATTTTCATACAGAAAATTTCAAAATTTCATATTTAAAAAAATATATATTTTTTAAACTTACCGTTACCAATCCTTGCAGTACCCTTAGTATTATGAGGGCCCTATAATCCCAATGTGATACATAGGGTATCAGGAAACACATCCAACAGCCAATGGCATTTGCCAAACCGAATACCAATTTGGTACCATATTTTTTGGCTAAAATGCCACCAGGTATCTGTGTCACCCAATGGGCCCAGAAAAATGAACCTAATACCAAACCTTGTTGATATTCATCCCAATTGAAACGTATTTGTTCGTGGGGGATTTCCTGAAAAGAAAATTATAGATATAATTAGTTTTTAAATAACAAATGGAGCGATCAGCTGATTGCATTTGATATTCGGACGCCTAAAAGCACACAACAGTCTTTCAAAAATAAAAAACGCATAATTTAGAGGTTATTTTTTATTGGCGAGCTATGGAGGGAGGCTACAAAAGAGCTGAAGGGAAGGTTTATGGAGGACTTGAACACTGGATTTATAAACGAGCTATGGATGCATTGTGGAGGACCTTTGGAAGGAGTCTTTATAGAAGACCTGGAGGGAAACCTGTAGTTCTATACGATATGAAGGGAGCAGAATGGGATCTCTTTGTTCGAGCTAGTATCAGGTCAGTCTCAGGTCAGGATGGAGTCTTCAAGTTTTTATAGAAAAGCTGAAGGGTGTCTTTATAGACGAGCTGAAGAGAGTCTTTATAGAGGAGCTGAATGGAGTCTTTATAGACGAGCTGAAGAGAATCTTTATGGACGAGCTGAAGAGAATCTTTATAGACGAGATGAAGAGAGTCTTTATAGACGAGCTGAAGAGAGTCTTTATAGACGAGCTGAAGGGAGTCTTTGTAGACAAGCTGAAGGGTGTCTTTGTAGACAAGCTGAATGGAGTTGCGAGTCGAAGGTAGTCTTTATAAGCGAGTTGAAGAGAGCCTTCATAGAAGTTAAAGGAAGAGAGTCTAGTTTGGTTTGGTTCGAAAATATCAACTTCTGGTCTAAACAGCTGTGAGTTTTATATCTTGTTGTTGCCTAAAAGTATGCAAATATTTTCAATTTTTGGAAACAGCTGACTAGGCCAAAACTTGATATGGCCTAGTCAGCTGTGAGTGTTACAATCTGTCTTGCCTAAAAGTATTCAGCACTCATTTTTATATCCAAAATGAATGGGAACCTCTATAGACTTTTTAGGCGAGCCAAGTAATATAATGTTTGGCTTTATTGGACGAGGATAAGATAGTCTTTCTGGTCGAGATCGAAAGTCTTTAAAGGCCTGGAGTCAGAACACTCATATTTTTATACCAATTGAATGGGAAGCTCTATTGACTTTATAGGTGAGCCATGTAAAGTCTTTGAAGGTCCGGAGTCAGAATATTTATATAAAATCGGATTCTAATGGTCCTTGGGAGAATATTTTTAAATATTTTCAATTTTTGGAAACAAAATTATAAACTTCAGGTCCAATCAGCTGTGAGTTGTAAACCTAGTTTTGCCTAAAAGTATGCAGCCTTCATCTCTATTTATAAACTGAATGGGAAGCTCTTTAAAGGGTTGGAGTCAGAATATTGGTCCTTGGGAGAATATTTTGTATACTTTGGTTAAAAAATATCAACTTCTGGTTTAATCAGCTGTTAGTTTTTACATTATTCTTCCCTAAAAGTATGCAGCACTCATCTTAATATACCAAAATCAATGGGAAGCTCTATCGAATTTTTTAGACGACTCAAGTAAGATAATTTTTGTCTTTATTAGACATGATGAAGATAGATAGAAAGTCTTTAAAAGCCTGGAGCTAGAATATTTATATTAAATTGGATTCTAATGTTTCTTGGGAGACTATTTTTAAATATTTCAATTCATGGAAGGTCTTTAAAGGCCTGCAGTCAGAATATTTATATAAATTTCAATTCTAATGGTTCTTGAGAGACTATTTTTAAATATTTTGAATCAAAAACATCAACTTCGGATCCAATCAGCTGTTTTATATCTTGTCTTGCCTAAAAGTATGCAGCACTCATATTTATATAACAACTGAATGGGAAGCTCTATAGATTTTTTACACAAACCAAGTGACATTTGTTTCAAATCCAGCTCTCAATTATTTTATTTTTTCAAAATTCCCTCCAATTTGTTTTTTTTTATTTCCCCAAAATATATCTACAAATGAAATACTCCCACGCATTTATATTGGCATTAATTTTCATGAGGTTCATTGTCCACACACACACGGAAAAAATCTAAACAAGAATTCAAAACTTGAAAAAAAATATCCGCAAAAGTTGTTCTATTTTTTTACTCGGCACTTTGCCAGTGAACCAAAACCGGCTTCAATTTAAACTAACCCCGTTCGTTCGCTTGTTCTATGGCGCAAGATTGATTACAGATTACGCTATCCAATTGACTAAGTGAGCGAACGTACGAGTGAGTGCATGAATTAATAATATCACATTAAATTAAATCAGCGCCATGGCACGACACTAGCAACAACAATAATAACAGGTCTCACTTTGCCAGCTGATTTATTTAACTATTCATTCATTCATCATCGCCACTCATTCTCACTCTAACCTCCAAATTCATCGACTTACATGCGATGCTGCATCATTCTTTAGATACCCATGCAAATGTCCGGAAGAAGTGCTATTATACCGTTCGCCAGCATTTAGTTCCTCAGTAGTCTTCGCAGTTATTGTTGCTATTGTTGTAGTGTTATAATCGCCTATTTCACCAGACATTGATGACGCGGATCGCAATGATGCCGGCAATTCTGCCAAGGCATCAAATGCTTCAGAGGCAACTGCTGCTGCCGGAGATGATATTGTTGTTGTCGCCGTTGCTGATATCGTCTTACTTTTTGTCGATACAACCATTTCCACAATTGTAATATTCAAATTGATGCGTATCATATAATTGACGGCAAAGCCGATAAATACCAGATACCATAAAACGGTACGGGCCTGAACTGTAAAGAAAGAGAAACAACACATATTAAAAATTTCAAAACATATTGCATATTTATGGGTTTTATGAATGGAAATAGATTCAACAGGACCTTGAGGGAAATATTTCTGAATTATTGTTTCAAAAATAAACAATTCAGACCCTATCAGCTGTTTAATTTAAATATAGTTTTGCCTAAAAGTATGCAGCACTCATTGAACTCTAAAAGGAGTTATCAATTAATTCAATATAGAGGGGGAATAAAAAATACACAACACTGAACACTGGATTAATAAACGAGCTATGGAGTCTTTGTGAAGGAGCTCTGAAGAGAGTCATTATAGCGGAGATGGAGGAAAACCTGTCGTTCTATACAAGAAACAACAAATATTTAAAATTCTACAGGACTTTGTGGAAAATATTTCTGAATTATTGTGTCAAAAATAATCAATTCAGACCCTATCAGCTGTTCAATTTAAATTTAATTTTGCCTAAAAGTATGCAACACTCATTGAACTCCAAAAGGGAGTTAGTAGAGACAAGGTTAATTATATCAATATGGAGGAGATAAAGAAGATATCTATAGACCTAAGGGGGTTTATACAGGCAGGTTAAGACGCTAAGGTTTGTCTTTAGAGGTAGGCATAGGGCTGTCTTTATAAATAAACTGTAAGGAGCAATTTGACGTCGAAAAGCTGCAAACACAACAGATAGCAGAAGCCTAGTCCGTTCAACTTACCCACCTGCTTGACGAAAGCACTTCTTGTCCCGATAATAGTATAGAAGCAGAATGACAAAGAATTTCTCACTCCCTACCAACTGCAGCAAAAGCAACACTTGGGTACCAAAGATTACCATCAAGAAATCCGTGGTACGATCAGGAGTGTCGTAAGGCTACTGATATGAAAAACGCAGCGTATAGAGCAACCCTGCGGACAGTAGCAACACGTAACGTGATGGAAAATTATCGGGAGAAAAGGAGAGAGGAGAAACGTATTTTCTGAAAAAAAGAAGCAAGAGCAAGAAAAACGTGAGCGTGAGCAAATCGAGATTTACAGGAGTCAGAATGAAGTCCGAAAATTCTACCAACGGGTAACACACCAAACCGAAGGCTTTGGTGTAGGCACATTCTCCTGTAGAGATAAAGAAGGAAACCTGGTGACAGATACAGACAGCGTGCTGAGGATCTGAAAGGAGGATTTTGAAAAACTTCTGGTATCAAATAGTAGCAGTGAAGTTGATACCTCAGAACCAATAATAGATGACGGTATAGAGTGTACACCACCTAGCCAAGATGAAGTCAGAATAGCAATCAATCGGCTGAAGAATAATAAAGCAGCAGGTGTCGATGGGTTACAAGCCGAACTATTCAAGACTGGCGGTCAGATGCTGGCAGGAACATGCACCAGCTGATTAGTATAATTTGGCTAGAAGAATGCATGCCCAATGATTGGAACCTCAGTACCCTGTGTCTCGTGCACAAAAAAGGAGACAAGACGATATGTGCCAACTATAGAGGAATAAGTCTCCTTCCCATCGCATATAAGGCACTATCCAGTGTGCTGTGTGAACGACTGAAGCCAATGATCAATGACATTATTGGACCATACCAATGCGGCTTCAGACCTGGCAAATCCACCATTGACCAGATTTTCACTCTGCGTCAAATCCTGGAAAAAACACGTCGAAACATTCCAGCTATTCGTCGACTATAAAGCCGCATTCGACAGCCCTATCCATTCAGAAGTGTGTGTCTGCGTCTGGCATTCCTGCAAAATCAAAGTGGGTCTGGCAGTAAACGGCGAGAAGACCATGCTGATGGTATCAACGCGCAAGACGTCCAGTAGACTCGGACCAACTGTGGAACTTGAGAACTACAGCTTCGAGGTAGTCAACGATTTAATATATCTTGGTACCACCATAAATAAAACGAATGACATCAGTTTTGAAATTCGGAGAAGGATAGTGATGGCCAACCGATGCTACTATGGTCTGAGCAAACAACTCAAAAGCAAGGCCACCTCCTGCCAGACCAAACTCACACTCTACAAGAAGCTGATACTACCCGTGCTGTTATATGGATCTGAAGCATGGGTACTTACGCAAGCAGATGAGGCAGCTCTTGGAGTGTTTGAGAGAAAAAATCTCCGAAAGATCTCTGGGCCGATCTGCGTTGACGGTGAATATCGCCGTCGAATGAACCATGAGTTGTACCAGCTATACTCGGACATCGACATTGTTAGACGTATTAAGGTGCAGCGACTACGAAGGCATATAAAAGCGAACCAGCTGATGGTTCACGCAGAAGGGGAAGCCACGAATACGATGAAAAAATCAAATCGAACACAAAATTGTCGAAAATGGTCTTTTAAATTGGAAAAATTGCGCAAAAGACCGGCGCGCCTGGAAATCTTGTCTTAGAACGGCTTTTGGAACGAAAGTTCTGTCACAAGCCAGCTAAGTAAGTAAGAAGCAATTATCGACCAGCTGAAAACTGTCTTTATAGGTGAGATGGAGAAAATCTCTATTGCAATTCCTAAGGAGATAGGCCGGGACTCAAACTCCGATTTAGAAAGTGAGGATCAACGAAAAGTTTGACAAAATGGAACAATACGTTAATAGGGATGTTGTCAGGCTCATGAGCCTAAAAGGCGAAAATTGATCAGAAGAATAGACAAATTATAGATAGAAAATATTTTGAAAAAAAATTAAAAAATCCACGCCTTGAAAAAAAAATATGAAAAAAAATCCACGCCTTGAAAAAAAAATATGAAAAAAATCCACGCCTTGAAAAAAATATTTTAAAAAATCCACGCCTTGAAAAAATATTTGGAAATATCCACGCATTGAAAAAAAATATTTTAAAAAATCCAGGCCTTAAAAACATTTTTTAAAAATATCCAGGCCATGAAAATTATTTAAAAATATCCAGGACTTGAAAAAAATTTTTAAAAAAATACAGGCCTTGAAAACATTTTTTAAAAATATCTAGACATTGATTTTTTTTAAATATGCACGCCTTGAAAAAAATATTTAAAAAAATCCACGCCTTGCAAAAAATATTTAAAAAAATCCGCGCCTTAAAAAAATATTTAAAAAAATCCACGACTAGAAAAAAAAATATTTGAAAGAAATCCACGTCTTGAAAAAAATATTAAAAAAATCCAAGCCTTGAAAAAAATTATTCTTAAAAATTTCCACGCCTTGAAAAAAATTACTTTTAAAAATCCACGCCTTGAAAAAAAATATTTAAAAAAATCCACGCCTTAAAAAACATATTTAAAAAAATCCACGCCATGAAAAAAATATTAGAAAAAATCCACGCCTTGAAAAAAATATTTACAAAAAATCCACGCCTTGAAAAAAATATTTTTTAAATCCAATAATATTTTGTAAAAACAATTAATTTAATATCTGGGCTCCTTGCCTTTCTGGGGTTTTTTTAAATCCACGCCCTTTTCGGATCGTTGAAAAACGTCCATAATATTTTGCTTTATTTTCAATATATTTTTTATTTATTTTTATATTATTTTCATAAAAAAAACACTTACCATTCGACATTTTGATTTCCTGATTATTCCAATTGACCACCTAATAAATTAACTTGTATTTTTTTTTTTTTTTGGATTTCAGTTCTCAATTTCAGATATGATTAATTTCATTTCATTTATTCGATTTTATTTTGGCACACACACACAATCTGGCACATTTATTTATTAGAGCACTTGAAATTAATTTGTTTACTTTTTGTGTGTTTGGAAATTATTTTTTTGAAGAACAGAAACAAAAATCAGCTGTTTGCAAGGAATATAAATTACAGTTATTAAAAAAATTGATTTAAATACAATTACTTGTAATTTATCATGAATTTTATTACATTCTCACACAAGAATGTGGTTAGACCTTCAGAACACACACACACACAAACACTTATTTAAAAGCAATTGCTTGATTATAATTATAATAATTATTAAATAATATTTAAATATTTTTCTGTTATAAAAATTCTTTGAAAACAAATTTTTCCAGAAGATTAATTGGATTCACAAGAATGTGGTTAGACCTTCAGAACACACACACACAAACACTTATTTAAAAGCAATTGCTTGATTATAATTATAATAATTATTAAATAATATTTAAATATTTTTCTGTTATAAAAATTCTTTGAAAACAAATTTTTCCAGAAGATTAATTGGATTCACAAGAATGTGGATTGACCCACCCACAATCACTTTCTTCTGTCCAGCCACTAATTATAATGGAGACGATGACCGTAATGACTGTCTTACGTCTTGTTTTTAATTTAATTTTAATTATTGTTATAATTTTTCTTTTCTTTTTTCTAAAACTTTTTTTTTCGATGCAAGATCACACAAATGATCCGAAACGCACGTCAACCGCTTAGCCTCTTGGTAGTATGCCGACAACGAACAACCGATCGAATATCCGACCGACCGACCAACCTTTTTCTGTAGGTGGTGCTGTGATGAATGATAGTCAGTTACTAATCCCAGCGCCGAAGAGAGTCCGTTTATCGGTCGACTAAGCCGAATTTCCCTGTCACTTGATCTGTCCGTTTGGAATATCACGAGCAGAATGCTAGACATTTAGCCTGGATCTGCTTAATAACAACATCGAGTGAGCAGAGTTCTCCCAATGAAAAAATCGTAGATTTGTGTGTTGTTGTTGTTATATTTTTTATTATTATTGTTTGCGCGGTGATAACAGCAGGCGGCTGGCATCAGCGATCAGCGGCATTCTTACTTTCTTTCTCGTCGTCGTCGTAGCTATGTTATGAACATTTACTAGGTTTGTGTGTAATAAAAAAAAGTTAGAAAAAAAACAACATCAACAAAAACAAACGCTTGTCGCCTATTTTTATATCAACATTTCAAAATTTATAATACCCAGAACCAAACTGCCAGCCAACCGGGCAGCAATAAACAACGTGATGAGCCGGCCTATCAACATCGGTGATAAATTCAAAATTTTTTTCGCGTTTATCTTTATTTCGAGTTTGTGTTTTTTTACTTCTTCCTGAAATTGCGGGATGCTATATTTTGCAAAATCATTATTTGTTTTATAATAAAAAATATATATATAAAAAACAAAATAATAATTAAAAACATTAACGCACAAGTTGAGCCTTAGTATTTGGAATTTTTTTTCTAAATAACAGATAAAAGAAAATATTTAAATATTATGAAATAGCTTGTTTGGTATTTGATCCTTTGCTTGAAGACTGTCCCTATAGATCAGCTGATGGCTGACTACATAAACCATCTGATGGCTTTCAATATCAATCAGCTGATCATATAATATAGACCATATGATAGCTTTATATATCGATCAGCTGATGGTGTTTCTTTACTCCAGGTGATGACTGACTCTATAGATCAGCTGATATGTAGACCAGCTGATGGCTGTCAACACAGACCAGTTTATGACTGCCTATGTAGACCGCCAAATGGTTGTCTCTATAAAGATCAGCTAATATACAGACCAGCTGATGGCTGTCTCTATAGACTAGCTGATGCCTGTCTCTATAGATCAGCTAATTTACAGACCAGCGGATGGCTGTCTCTATAGACTAGCGAGTGGCTGTCAACACAGACCAGTTTATGACTGGTCTATGTAGACCAGCTAATGGTTGTCTCTAAAGATCAGTTTTTGGCTTTCTCTATACACTAGGGATACGTATTCGAGCGCAAAAGTCGACTTTTAGACTTCTCGATTTTTGCCTCTGACCAAAAAGTCGATTTTTAGACTTTTCGATTTTTGCCTTTACTAAAAAGTCGACTTTTTGATCTTTCCATTTTGTTAAAACAGTTCAAAATCGATTTTCGACATTTACTGACTTCTGGAAAATCGACTAAAAATTTGATTTTTTTTTATGAATTATTGTGAACAGATAAAGTAAAGTTCCGGAAAGTGCAATTTGAGCCCTGTGATAAAAAACCAAATATTTATGAAGAAAATCGAAAGTCGATCTTAAAAAGTCGACTTTACGATTTTCTCATAAATCAAAAGTCTTCTTCGACTTTTAGACTTTTCAATACAAAAAGTCGATTAATCGATTACTCGAAAGTCGATTTACTTATCCTTATTATAGACTAGATCATGATGCAATAATAAGGTGATGTATCGCAACAACAACCTTTGTTTTTGTCTCGATTATCTGTCAAATTTTTCCATATAATATTTCAAATGGTTGGCAACACTGCACATCGAATTCAAGTAGAAATTACCCACTTTGACATTTAATCAAGACATCAGCTATGCTAAATGGACTACCTATTCATTGTGCCATGCTCCAGGTGATGACTGACTTTATAGATCAGCTGATATGTAGACCAGCTGATGGCCAATAATGCACAAAATAGTACGATAGTCATTTTTGTTGATGACCACTTAGTTACGCTCTCACATACTTACTCTTAATTTAGTTCTGTTCAACACTGCTGTAAACCAACTGATTGTTGACTAATTATGGATGACCGGCTGATGGCAGTTTTTTAGACCAACTGCTGTCTGCCTCTATAGACCAGCTAATGGCTGTCTATACAACCATCTGATGGCTTTCAAAATCGATCGACTAATGGCTATTTCTATATATGCATATATTTATATTACCTGCTGATGACTACATCTGTTGACCTGCTAATGGCTGTCTATACAGACCACCTAATGATTGTCTATATCGATCAGTTCTGGTATAGACCACATCAGTCATGTTAATCCAAAAGGCGGACATGTTAACGGATACGGTACAAGGACAATCCGATGCTCATTATAATTCTCCATTTGACAACACTGTCAGGAGAGAAATATCAGTATATGAAAAACAAAGTCCCCGCCAGTTTCTATTTGCAGCTAACCTTACTGCTGATGGAACTCATGTATGGATAATATATGGCGACTGAAAAAATTCCTAAAAGGCAAATCCATGGGACCTAGGGATAAGTAATTCGAAATCGAGTCGAAATCGACTTTTGATCTTTGAGGAAGTCACAAAGTCAACACATTTCAAGATCGATTTTCTCCATAAATAATTGGTTTATTAGCACAAAGCCCAAATTGTCCTAAAATTACGCATATCAGAACATTATTTTATCTGTTGAAAACAAAAAATCGAATTTTTAGTCGATTTTGCGTTATTCGGTTTAAGTTGAAAATCGATTTTTAACTGGTTTGACAAAATCGAAAGATCGAAAAGTCGACATTGTATTTAAAGGCAAAAGTCGAAAAATCTAAAAATCGACTTTTTGGTCAGAGGCAAAAATCGAAAAGTCTAAAATTCGACTTTTGCGCTTGACTACGTATCCCTTTTAGGACCTGATGGAAACCCTGGACTTTGTGTGTAAGGAAGACCACTGGTACTACAGGCCAATTAGAGATGTACTGGAAGAGAGAGAAATTAGAGATGTACTGGAAGAGAGAGAGAGAGCAATCCTATCTGGTAGTCTTCAGACAGCACCATTCGACATCACATGCCCTGATTATCGTAGGGGAATATGTGACTTGAGCTATAAATAACAATCGTTAGTTTAGTTTTTTTGCATGTGATAATGTCTGGCAAAAGGCAATCATATATAAATTGAGAAAGCCAGGCTTCGGATTTAATATATGTAGGCTTGTGGTTAGTTTTCTAGTCGACAGAAGTTTTAGGGTAACGTTTGAAGACAACTTTTCGTCAGAAAGGCCAGTTGATTCCAGGGTTCGACAAGAATCTTTCCTTGAGCCCATTCTCTTCAACATTCGTATTAGTGTATACCGCATGCGCCCGTAGGGCAATTACTCCTAGAATACGCAGATGACATATTTGACGCTGCAGCGGGAGCTCATGCAGGGAATATTAATAACAGACTAAAGGCATATTTAGAGCAAGTCTCTGAATACCCCCAATCAGGGAAAAATTCATCTAAACGTCGATAAATGTGAGGCGATAACATTCAAAGGCAAGAAGAAATACTTATACCGCAACGATAGGAAGTATAAACCTACTCTGCCGATTGGAGGGCAAACAATAAGAAAGTCCGACCCAAATTAAATATCTGGGAGTTATCTGAATTCGACGGGGAATATTGACTACCTTCCCAGAAAAGTCAAAGGCGTATTTTGGTGCTACCAGCGTGCTACCAAGCAATTGGCGAGTCCGCCAGGTTAGACTACTTATCTACAAACAGATACCAGGGCCACTAATTAGTTATGCCTTCCCTGTTTGGTTTGGGATCTCTTCCCACCAAATGGAGAGGCTGTGTATTTGGCTGAGGTGGATTCTTAGATGGTGTTTGGGTCTAATGCCACAATACAAGGGGTAGATGGAATTTGACGACTACCAGCTAATAGCTAATATGTATTCATACACTAAACTTCAGCCGAATAGCTATTTTTCTACAGGCCAGCTTTTTTAGGGGCCTAGACCGAGTGGAAACTTTAGAAAATTTAAATAATAAGTTAGTTAAAGATAGCCTTTTGAACGAAACAGATGTCGAAATGGTAATACGGGCCAACTATAGGCAGCTGATGAGTGTCCAAATAGACTAGCTGATGGCTGTCTATATATACTATATACTAATGACCTGTTGATAGCTGAAAAAATCCGACCACAGTTTCTGAGGTTGTAGTTTTTCTTTCCATTCTGTGTTCGCAATCTCTTCTGCCTAAAAGTATGCTACAAAAACGGATGTGAACGTTTGAAAAGATAACAATCATTTCATACATTGTGGACTAACTATGCTTTATCTAACAGAAGACTCTCTTATAAAAATCAGGCGGATTGTATGATTTGTTCGCTTCGAAAAAATTATTCATTTATTCTTTAAAAATTCTACAACAATAACAACAATTAAATTTAATAGCCCCTCTATCTAACCTCACTCGCAGATTCCTCATCACTGATCTCTCGTGCCTTATAATCATTCCATTTTTGTAGTGTCGAATCGGCAAAGGCCACATACAGGATGCCACTGCCCAATAGCATGGAGGCCGCAAGGAGAAAGACATATTTCCAGGCTTCAAAGGTTTGCTGGAAAAATTTAAATACTAATAATATTTTCCTCCACTCCCTTTTTCATTCAAATACTCACATTATCCAGCGTTATCAGACCCACAATATAGGGTGATATAAAACCCGGCAGTACACCAATCATACTACTCAGGCCCATTACAATGCCGGCAAAATTTGGTGTT
This sequence comes from Musca vetustissima, assembly GCF_032173495.1. Classification (NCBI taxonomy): domain Eukaryota; kingdom Metazoa; phylum Arthropoda; class Insecta; order Diptera; family Muscidae; genus Musca; species Musca vetustissima. The sequence goes on from NW_026879410.1 coordinate 252,864, forward strand.
ATATCTACCATAGAGGCCAAGGAACCCGATGACACTGCACCATGAAACATTGTGGCCACACTGTAGAGGACAATGGCCGCCGTGGCATTCTGTCCGAAATAGGCCAGGATTACAACGACCAAACCTTTGATGATGCAACCTGGAAGATCGGAGAGAAACATTATTTATTTAAATTTTTTTCTACAGAAAAAAAATTGAACTCGGATTACTGAGGCTATTTTTTATTATAGAAAAAATCCGACCTCACATCCTGAGAAAAGAATCCACCTTAGGTTATTTCTTCTATAGAAAAAATCCGACCTCATGTCATAAGTAGGTTGTAAGTTTTTATTTTGTTAGTTAAACTCACTTCCTGCGACAAACCCAACCTCAGTTGCGGAGGTTATTTTTTCTATAAAAAAAATCCGACCTCAGTTGCGGAGGTTATTTTTTCTATAGAAAAAAAATCCGGAGATTACTTTTTCCAGTAGGAAAAATCCGACCTCAGTTCCTGAGGTTATTTTTTCTATAGAAAATAATCCGACCTCAGTTCCTGAGGTTATTTTTTCTATAGAAAAAAATCCGACCTCAGTTCCTGAGGTTATTTTTTCTATAGAAAATAATCCGACCTCAGTTCCTGACGTTTTTTTATTTTCTATAGAAAAGTCAGAACTCAGTTCCTGACGTATTTTTTTCCCCAGGGCTGGGTATGTCTGTCGATTCACTTACAAAATGTTGTTGCCAATTTTCGAATATTCGTACGGCTCATTTTCTCCGTCTTCAGCAGATAATCGACAAAGAAGGAAAATCCAATAGCAAAGAGTATTCGCATCAAGTGAGGCAAACCCGATAATATACCAGTCTGCAGAGAAAAAATTCCAAACATTAAAAAAATATACCCTCCAAATCTCTCCCTCCCCTTCCAACATACCGTTTGAATATTCCAATTGTGTAGTACCCGAAAATATGTGGGAGCCTGGGTCATCAGCGTAAATAGACCCCATATGCTACCCCATTGGGCGATGACATTCATCCATACGGGTCGTGAGAGTAGTAATGCCCTCCATGGGGTTCGAACATTGGTCTCATTATCCACACTTTCACCCAATGACTTTTCAATATAGGTAACCTCCGAAGCACTTATTCGAGGATGTTGAGCTGGCGAATCATATACAAAATATTGCCATCCCAACCACCACAAGATACCCAAAATACCAGAGATATGGAAAACCCATGGCCATGAGGCCCAAAGCATTACGAAACCAAATAGAGGATAGAAGGCAGCCACACCCACCGAATTACCCAAATAGGCCGTCACAAATTTACTGCGTTCATTGGGCGGTATCCATTTGCCGGTCAGCACATGCATCGAGGGCCAGGCGAGGCCCTGTGAAAAAAAAAAAATAAATTGTAAATCTTTTTTCTAAGAGGTCAATATACTTACCGCCACAAGGCCTTGTACTACCCTTAGTACAATAAGGGCCCTATAATCCCAATGTGCGACAGCTGGTATTAGAAAACACAACCAACATCCGATGCCATTGGCGAGACCAAATACCAATTTGGTACCATATTTTCTACCCCAGATACCTCCTGGTATTTGGCTTATCCAATGGGCCCAGAAAAATGAGCCCAATACCAGACCCTGTTCGTATTCATTCCAATTGAAACCAGAGGGTTGATCGGAAGTCACCTGTGAATAAATAATGGTTTCTAATTTAAAATCGGAATTTCGAGCGATAGAGGGAGTTTTTATAGACGAGCTACAGAGGGAGTCTTTATAGACGAGCGATAGAGTGAGTCTTTATAGACGAGCGATAGAGTGAGTCTTTATAGACGAGCGATAGAGGGAGTCTTTATAGACGAGCGATAGAGGGAGTCTTTATAGACGAGCGATAGAGGGAGTCTTTATAGACGAGCGATAGAGGGAGTCTTTATAGACGAGCGATAGAGGGAGTCTTTATAGACGAGCGATAGAGGGAGTCTTTATAGACGAGCGATAGAGGGAGTCTTTATAGACGAGCGATAGAGGGAGTCTTTATAGACGAGCGATAGAGGGAGTCTTTATAGACGAGCGATAGAGGGAGTCTTTATAGACGAGCGATAGAGGGAGTCTTTATAGACGAGCGATAGAGGGAGTCTTTATAGACGAGCGATAGAGGGAGTCTTTATAGACGAGCGATAGAGGGAGTCTTTATAGACGAGCGATGGAGGGAGTCTTTATAGACGAGCGATAGAGGGAGTCTTTATAGACGAGCGATAGAGGGAGTCTTTTTATAGACGAGCGATAGAGGGAGTCTTTATAGACGAGCGATAGAGGGAGTCTTTATAGACGAGCGATAGAGGGAGTCTTTTTATAGACGAGCGATAGAGGGAGTCTTTTTTGACGAGCGATAGAGGGAGTCTTTATAGACGAGCGATAGAGGGAGTCTTTATAGACGAGCGATAGAGGGAGTCTTTTAGGCGACACATTTACTTACCTGCTCTGCTGATTCATTCCAAAATTCTGGCAGTTCCATATTAAAATAAATGAGTCCATTGGAGCTATTAGTAACACTCCGGTCCTCATATGTGCTTGAAACTAATTGATGATCTGCTGCTCTTTGTACATTTTTGCCCAGAGAACGGGTGTTGGCCTGCACCACCATTTCCACTATGGCAATATTCAAATTGATGCGTATCATATAATTCAGAGCAAAACCGAAAAATACCAGATACCACAGGACTGTGCGGGCTTGGACTGGAAAGAAAAAAATGTTAGTACACTCAAAAAAAATATTTAAAAAAATCTACGGCTTTTAAAAAAATATTTTTAAAAAATCCACGCCTGTTGCTACACTCGAAAAAAATCCACGGCTATTGATACACTCGAAAAAAATCCACGCCTATTGATACACTCGAAAAAATCCACGCCTATTGATACACTCGAAAAAATCCAGGCCTATTGATACACTCGGAAAAAATCCACGCCTATTGATACACTCGGAAAAAATCCACTTGATACACTTGGAAAAAATCCACTCCTATTGATACACTCGAAAAAAATCCACGCCTGTTGCTACACTCGAAAAAAATCCACGCCTATTGATAGACTCGAAAAAAAATCCACGCCTATTGATACACTCGAAAAACATCTACGCCTATTGATACACTCGAAAAAAATCCACGCCTATTGATAAACTCGAAAAAAAAATTCACGACTTTTGCTACACTCGAAAAAAATCCATGTCTATTGATACACTCGAAAAAAATCCGCGCCTATTGATACACTCGAAATAAATTCACGCCTATTGATACACTCGAAAAAAATCCACGCCTGTTGCTACACTCGAAAAAAATCCACGCCTATTGATACACTCGAAAAAATCCAGGCCTATTGATACACTCGAAAAAATCCAGGCCTATTGATACACTCGGAAAAATCCACGCCTATTGATACACTCGGAAAAAAATCCAAGCCTATTGATACACTCGAAAAAAATCCACGCCTATTGATACACTCGAAAAAAATCCACGCCTGTTGCTACACTCGAAAAAAATCCACGCCTATTGATACACTCGAAAAAATCCAGGCCTATTGATACACTCGAAAAAATCCAGGCCTATTGATACACTCGGAAAAAATCCACGCCTATTGATACACTCGGAAAAAATCCACTTGATACACTTGGAAAAAATCCACTCCTATTGATACACTCGAAAAAAAATCCAAGCCTATTGATACACTCGAAAAAAATCCACGCCTATTGATACACTCGAAAAAAATCCACGCCTATTGATACACTCGAAAAAAAATCCGCGCCTATTGATACACTCGAAAAAAAATCCACGCCTATTGATACACTCGAAAAAAAATCCACGTCTGTTGCTACACTCGAAAAAAATCCATGTCTATTGATACACTCGAAAAAAATCCGCGCCTATTGATACACTCGAAATAAATTCACGCCTATTGATACACTCGAAAAAAATCCACGCCTGTTGCTACACTCGAAAAAAATCCACGCGTATTGATACACTCGAAAAAAAATCCTCGCCTATTGATACACTCGAAAAAATATTTTTAAAACTAAACTCGAAAAATATTTCTTTAAAAATCCAATCTTCTGTCGGCTCACGAAAAAATAGTAGGGTGTCTTAAATTTTTGCATTTAACAAAAATTGCAATATATTTTTTTGAGATAAATATTTCAGTTTGACAACTAAAATAATCTTATTGGCCGTCATATATCCATTAGCCATGGTTTGATAAGGCTGTCTGATAAAATTAAAAGTGTACAGAATCAAAGGTAATATACATCGTTAAGATAAAGTGGCGGTCGCGAATATATTTAGATTTGTGTGTGTGGTAGCGTGTGTGAATTTCGACCTATATTATATCGTTTATTAATAGAACACATTCTATAGGTCTCTTATTAATATAAGAACTTTAAATGGGCTTCTAAAGATAAGCGGATATTTTAATATTCCCTCCATCGAATCATTGCAGGACCAAATCATCGAACTTTTAATAATATTAATTGACTCTTACCGTTACACATTTTAGTGAAAAATATATTTTAACTGAAATTTTTAAAATTTTGTTTGGTAATCTAATTATTCGATCTGATCGTTTGAAAAATCACAACTGAACTGCAATGCAATTTGACAGGTATCCACTTAGAAAAAAATTAGCTCAACGAGTTGTTTATTTTTTTATTGTTGTTTATGCAGTGATAACGCTAGGGAGCTGCAGCGTTGGAAACTCTTACTTTCATTCTAGGCAACGTGATGGAGATTATAAGCAAAATAAAAAATATATATAAATAAAATACTGCAGAAAAAATAGTTTGGAATTAGTTCAAATTATTGGTACAGGGTATTATGAGAATATGCACAGAATCTCTTTCTGGCAAAGTACAGGTCGCATTTATGATCCGAATTTGATTAAATTTGGCATAGGCCACTTATTTGGCCCAAGGACGAACCCTATTGAAATTGGGAAAAATCGGTTCAGATTTATATATATCTCCCATACATATTTTCGTCCGATTTTAGGTAAATGGTGCACCAAAGTCCCTATACAATTTTTGATTTGCACGAAATTTGGTATAGCGTTCTGAATTAAGCCTATAGTGATGTGTGCCAAGTTTCGTGAAAATCGGTTCAGATTTAGATACAGCTCCCATATATATTTTCGTCCGATTTAATGTAAATGGTGTACCAATGTCCCTATATATCATTCGATTTTCACGAAATTTGGCACAACGTACTCATTTAAGTCTAGAATGTTGTGTGTTAAGTTTCGCGAAAATCGGTTCAGATTTAGATATAGCTCCCATATATAGTTTCGTCCGATTTAATGTAAATGGTGTACCAAAGTCCCTATATATAATTTGATTTGCACGAAATTTGACATAGCGTAGTGAATTGAGCCTGTAGTGATGTGTGTTAAGTTTCGTGAAAATCGGTTCAGATTTAGATATAGCTGTCATATATATTTTCGTCCGATTTAAGGTAAATGGTGCAGCAAAGTCCCTATATATCATTCGATGTGTGTTAAGTTTCGAATGATGTGTTTTAAGTTTCGTGGAAATCGGTTCAGATTTAGATATAGCTCCCATATACATTTTCGTCCGATTTATGTTGTCCGATAAATGTTGTACCAAAGTTCCTATATATGTTTCGTTTTGCACGAAATTTGGCACAGCGTACTGAATTGAGCCTGGAGTGGTGTGTGCCAAGCTTCGTGAAAATCAGTTCAGATTTAGATATAGCTCCCATATATATTTTCGTCCGATTTAATGTAAATGGTGTACCAAAGTCCCTATATATCTTTCGATTTGCACGAAATATTTTTCGAGTGTATTTTTTATAATGGCCATTGACGCGATGTTTGGCATTTTTATGAACGCTGCAGTTTTTCCTTATCGCCACGCAAAATAACAAACATTTTTTTCTTTTTTTTTGAATAGTAGACCAAGGTGGTGCTGTTTGATGGTTCCAAGAAGAAAAAAACCTGTAGACTTCACTCGGTTCGTGTTATTTCAAGCGATCAGATCAAGTAAATTATTAAACTGATATACGATCGGGATAACTTCCATCTTTCTTTAATCCCTGTCCGTCCACTGGATTATCAAGAACCAATTACTTGGTCATGCGGCAGTTGTACTCAGGACCATCAGGATGTAATTTATAGCAAATTCTAAGAATTAAGAAAACAAAATACATAAATTATCGGTATTTTGATATTGGTTGACTCACAAACAAGAGGAATTATATAGAACAACAACACATTAAAAGCAACAACATATTCAAATATTAATAAAGACAACCAGCAACTGATAACACCATACCGCCAGACTAAGAAAACACCAAAGAGATCAGTGAAGAACATTGACGGATAATAAATGACCCCATTACAAATCGGAAAATACGTTGATTGCGGCGAATAGATTTGCCATCAAAATGTGTGAAGGTAAGTGGATTCAAACAAAACAAGATTGGGGGGATTTTCTAAAAATATTTTTCAAGGCGTGGATTTTTTTAAAAATTTTTTCTTGGGGCGTGGATTTTTTAAATTTTTTTCGAGTGTATTAATAGGCGTGTTTTTTTCGAGTGTATCAATAGGCGTGGATTTTTTAAAAATAAATATTTTTTCGAGTGTATCAATAGGCGTGGATTTTTTTAAAAATATTTTCTTGGGGCGTGGATTTTTTAAATTTTTTTCGAGTGTATTAATAGGCGTGTTTTTTTTTCGAGTGTATTAATAGGCGTGTTTTTTTCGAGTGTATTAATAGGCGTGTTTTTTTTCGAGTGTATCAATAGGCGTGGATTTTTTAAAAATAAATATTTTTCGAGTGTATCAATAGGCGTGGTTTTTTTTTCGAGTGTATATATAGGTGTGGATTTTTTCGAGTGTATCAATAGGCGTGGATTTTTTTCGAGTGTATCAATAGGCGTGGAGTTTATAAAAATAAATATTTTTTTTCGAATGTATCCATAGGCGTGGATTTTTTTCGAGTGTATCAATAGGCGTGGATTTTTTTCGAGTGTTTTTTTATATTAATAGGCGTGGATTTTTTTCGAGTGTATCAATAGGCGTAGATTTTTTTCGAGTGTATCAATAGGCGTGGATTTTTTAAAAATAAATATTTTTTCGAGTGTATCCATAGGCGTGGATTTTTTTAAAAATATTTTCTTGGGGCGTGGATTTTTTAAATTTTTTTTCGAGTGTATTAATAGGCGTGTTTTTTTTTCGAGTGTATTAATAGGCGTGTTTTTTTCGAGTGTATCAATAGGCGTGGATTTTTTAAAAATAAATATTTTTCGAGTGTATCAATAGGCGTGGTTTTTTTTCGAGTGTATATATAGGTGTGGATTTTTTCGAGTGTATCAATAGGCGTGGATTTTTTTCGAGTGTATCAATAGGCGTGGAGTTTATAAAAATAAATATTTTTTTTCGAATGTATCCATAGGCGTGGATTTTTTTCGAGTGTATCAATAGGCGTGGATTTTTTTCGAGTGTATTAATAGGCGTGGATTTTTTTTCGAGTGTATCAATAGGCGTAGATTTTTTTCGAGTGTATCAATAGGCGTGGATTTTTTAAAAATAAATATTTTTTCGAGTGTATCCATAGGCGTGGATTTTTTTCGAGTGTATCAATAGGCGTGGATTTTTTAAAAATAAATATTTTTTTCGAGTGTATCCATAGGCGTGGATTTTTTTCGAGTGTATCAATAGGCGTGGATTTTTTAAAAATAAATATTTTTTTCGAGTGTATCCATAGGCGTGGATTTTTTTCGAGTGTATCAATAGGCGTGGATTTTTTTCGAGTGTATCAATAGGCGTGGATTTTTTAAAAATAAATATTTTTTCGAGTGTATCAATAGGCGTGGAGTTTATAAAAATAAATATTTTTTTTCGAATGTATCCATAGGCGTGGATTTTTTTCGAGTGTATCAATAGGCGTGGATTTTTTAAAAATAAATATTTTTTCGAGTGTATCAATAGGCGTGGAGTTTATAAAAATAAATATTTTTTTTCGAATGTATCCATAGGCGTGGATTTTTTTCGAGTGTATTAATAGGCGTGGATTTTTTTCGAGTGTATTAATAGGCGTGGATTTTTTTCGAGTGTATCAATAGGCGTAGATTTTTTTCGAGTGTATCAATAGGCGTGGGTTTTTTAAAAATAAATATTTTTTCGAGTGTATCAATAGGCGTGGATTTTTTTCGAGTGTATCAATAGGCGTGGATTTTTTAAAAATAAATATTTTTTTCGAGTGTATCAATAGGCGTGGATTTTTTTCGAGTGTATCAATAGGCGAGGATTTTTTTCGAGTGTATCAATAGGTGTGAATTTTTTTCGAGTGTATCAATAGGCGTGGATTTCTTAAAAATAAATATTTTTTTTCGAGTGTATCAATAGGTGTGTATCTGTTAAAAATATTTTCTTGTAATTTATTTTTAATTCGTAGTCCAAGCCCGCACCGTCCTCTGGCATTTGGTATTTATCGGCTTTGCCGTCAACTATATGCTCTGCATTAATTTGAATATAACAATTGTGGATATGGTTGTGCCGGCCAAAAATAAGTCACTGCCGGCCCAAGGTACTGGGAAATTATCAGAAAATATGACTGAATACAATGTTACATCGATAGGAAGTTTGTATGGACTGAAGGTTATAGAGAACGTATCTTCGGAAGAGGTAAGTCAATAAATGTTTCATCAGAACTTCTATGTAGAGGCGCACTACGCAACATACCTATAAGATCGTCTACAAAGTCACCTTCCAGAGCACACCAAAAACACCCTTCAGGGCTCACCTATAAATACCCCCACTTCGTCTTTAAATATACCCTATAGTCTATAAAGACTCCCTCTATCGCTCGTCTATAAAAAGACTCCCTCCATCGCTCGTCTATAAAAAGACTCCCTCTATCGATCGTCTATAGAAAGACTCCCTCTATCGCTCGTCTATGGAAAGACTCCCTTCAGCTCGTCTATGGAAAGACTCCCTTCAGCTCGTCTATGGAAAGACTCCCTTCAGCTCGTCTATGGAAAGACTCCCTCTATCGCTCGTCTATAGAAAGACTCCCTCCATCGCTCGTCTATAAAAAGACTCCCTCCATCGCTCGTCTATAAAAAGACTCCCTCTATCGCTCGTCTATAAAGACTCCCTCTATCGCTCGTCTATAAAGACTCCCTCTATCGCTCGTCTATAAAGACTCCCTTCAGCTCATCTATAAAGACTCCCTTCAGCTCGTCAAAAAAGACTCCCATCAAGTCTCTATAAAGACTCCCTTCAGTTCCCTTTAGAATTAATCTATAAAGCTCCCTATTCCCTTTATTTTTAAAGTCGGGTGTGTGCTTTTAGGCGTTCGTAATTCAAGAGCAATCAGCTGATCCTCTTTTTATTATTTTCAGCCCATTCCCGCCAATCAAATCCGCTTCAACTGGAATGAATATCAGCAATCCTTAGTGTTGGGTTCATTTTTCTGGGTCCATTGGATGACCCAGCTGCCGGGTGGCATTTTGGCCAAAAAATATGGTACCAAGCTGGTATTTGGTCTGTCAAATGTGATCGGGTGTTGGTTGTGTTTTCTAATACCAGCTGCGGCCCATTGGGATTATAAGGCCCTCATAGTACTGAGAGTACTGCAGGGTCTTATTATGGTAAGGATTTGGAGAACCTTTTTTGGATATCTAATATTATCGATCGAATGTCTTGTTCTCCTAGGGTTTCACTTGGCCAGCCATGCATGTGTTGACCGCCAAATGGATACCGCCCAATGAACGTAGTAAATTTGTGACCGCTTATATGGGCAGCTCGGTGGGCATAGCTGTGTTTTATCCTCTTTTTGGTTATATCATGCATTGGGGTTCATGGGTGTGGGTCTATCATTTCTGTGGTATTTTGGGTACCGCGTGGTGGTTGGGATGGCTCTACTTCGTCTATGATACACCAGCTCAACATCCACGAATAAGTGAAGAGGAATTGCGTTACATTGAAGTAGCATTGGGTACGACGGTGCAGAGATCGCCAGCAGTGGGAACACCATGGAAGGAGATTCTACTTTCACGACCTGTGTGGATGAATGTCATTGCCCAGTTTGGTGTGATATGGGGTCTATTTACCCTGATGACTCAGGCGCCGACATATTTTAGTGTCATACATAATTGGAATATTCGAGCGGTAGGCCGAAAGGGATGGGGGATTTTGTTTTGATTTAATTTGAAATAAATTTTCGTTTTAGACGGGCATATTATCCGGCTTGCCGCATTTGTTGCGCATGGCCTTCGCCTATGGATTTTCCGTATTTGCCGATTATCTGCTGAAATCGGAGAAAATTAGTCGCACAAATATTCGCAAATTGGCAACGGTATTTTGTAAGTATGCGGGGATTTGTCTTCTATAGAAATAATTCTCCTCAGAACCTGAGGATTTTTTTCTATGGAATATAATTTTCTGAAGGTCCTGAAGGATATGTCCTCAGAATATGAAAACTTTTTTGAAAAATCGAAACAATAAATTCTCAAGTCCTGAAAATATTCTCAAGACCTATAGAAAAAAATCCTGCCTAAAACCCTAAGCCAGGAGGACAATCCTTTATTTAAAAAAAATCTCAGGTGCTAAAGATTTTTTAGACTAAAATTTTCAGGACCATTATCCTCTTGTGCTAAAATTTTTCTTTAAAAAAATTATTAGAATCTGAGATTTTTTAAAGAAAAGGTTCGTCTATAAAAGAAGATTCCCACTATCGCTCGTCTATAAAGACTCCCTCTATCGCTCGTCTATAAAGACTCCCTCTATCGCTCGTCTATAAAGACTCCCTCTATCGCTCGTCTATAAAGACTCCCTCTATCGCTCGTCTATAAAGACTCCCTCTATCGCTCGTCTATAAAGACTCCCTCTATCGCTCGTCTATAAAGACTCCCTCTATCGCTCGTCTATAAAGACTCCCTCTATCGCTCGTCTATAAAGACTCCCTCTATCGCTCGTCTATAAAGACTCCCTCTATCGCTCGTCTATAAAGACTCCCTCTATCGCTCGTCTATTCTGGGGTTGTAATGGGTCTGAGTAGTATGATTGGTGTTCTGCCAGGTTTTATATCACCCTATATTGTGGGTGTACTGACATTGGGAAATGTGAGTATTTTGCAGAGTTTTGGAGGGATATAATTTCAAAATTTTATTTCAATATTTTTTCTAGCAATCCTTTGAAGCCTGGAAATTTGTATTCCTTATAACTGGCCTCATCTTAATTGGCTGTGGGGTACTGTACGTTCTCTTTGCCGATTCCACGTTGCAGAAATGGAACGACTATAATGCACGCAAGGATGACAGGGAGTCAATGCGGCTAACGAAGGATAATTAAATATGCTTTTGTGTAATAAAAGATATTTTTCAAAAAGATAATCTGAAGGTCCTTGAAAAGACCTTAAAGACCTCTATGTTTTTAGACAACAGAAAATTAAAATGCGTTTTTTAGGCGTTAGAAGCGTTTAAAGGCCTTAAAATGCCTTTTTAGACCACAGAAAATTAAAATGCGTTTTTTAGGCAAAAAATTAAAATGCAGAAAATTAAAGTTTTTTAGGCGTTAGAAGCGTTTAAAGGCCTTAAAATGCCTTTTTAGACCACAGAAAATTAAAATGCGTTTTTTAGGCGTTAGAAGCGTTTAAAGGCCTTAAAATGTCTTTTTAAATTACAAAAAATTAAAATGCGTTTTTTAGGCGTTAGAAGCGTTTAAAGGCCTTAAAATGCCTTTTTAGACCACAGAAAATTAAAATGCGTTTTTTAGGCGTTAGAAGCGTTTAAAGGCCTTAAAATGCCTTTTTAGACCACAGAAAATTAAAATGCGTTTTTTAGGCGTTAGAAGCGTTTAAAGGCCTTAAAATGCCTTTTTAGACCACAGAAAATTAAAATGCGTTTTTTAGGCGTTAGAAGCGTTTAAAGGCCTTAAAATGCCTTTTTAAATTACAAAAAATTAAAATGCGTTTTTTAGGCGTTAGAAGCGTTTAAAGGCCTTAAAATGCCTTTTTAAACCACAGAAAATTAAAATGCGTTTTTTAGGCGTTAGAAGCGTTTAAAGGCCTTAAAATGCCTTTTTAGACCACAGAAAATTAAAATGCGTTTTTTAGGCGTTAGAAGCGTTTAAAGGCCTTAAAATGCCTTTTTAGACCACAGGCGTTAGAAGCGTTTAAAGGCCTTAAAATGCGTTTAAAGGCCTTAGACCACAGAAAATTAAAATGCGTTTTTTAGGCGTTAGAAGCGTTTAAAGGCCTTAAAATGCCTTTTTAGACCACAGAAAATTAAAATGCGTTTTTTAGGCGTTAGAAGCGTTTAAAGGCCTTAAAATGCCTTTTTAAATTACAAAAAATTAAAATGCGTTTTTTAGGCGTTAGAAGCGTTTAAAGGCCTTAAAATGCCTTTTTAAATTACAAAAAATTAAAATGCGTTTTTTAGGCGTTAGAAGCGTTTAAAGGCCTTAAAATGCCTTTTTAGACCACAGAAAATTAAAATGCGTTTTTTAGGCGTTAGAAGCGTTTAAAGGCCTTAAAATGCCTTTTTAAATTACAAAAAATTAAAATGCGTTTTTTAGGCGTTAGAAGCGTTTAAAGGCCTTAAAATGCCTTTTTAAATTACAAAAAATTAAAATGCGTTTTTTAGGCGTTAGAAGCGTTTAAAGGCCTTAAAATGCCTTTTTAGACCACAGAAAATTAAAATGCGTTTTTTAGGCGTTAGAAGCGTTTAAAGGCCTTAAAATGCCTTTTTAAATTACAAAAAATTAAAATGCGTTTTTTAGGCGTTAGAAGCGTTTAAAGGCCTTAAAATGCCTTTTTAGGCCTTAAAATGCCACAAAAAATTAAAATGCGTTTTTTAGGCGTTAGAAGCGTTTAAAGGCCTTAAAATGCCTTTTTAAATTACAAAAAATTAAAATGCGTTTTTTAGGCGTTAGAAGCGTTTAAAGGCCTTAAAATGCCTTTTTAAACCACAGAAAATTAAAATGCGTTTTTTAGGCGTTAGAAGCGTTTAAAGGCCTTAAAATGCCTTTTTAAATTACAAAAAATTAAAATGCGTTTTTTAGGCGTTAGAAGCGTTTAAAGGCCTTAAAATGCCTTTTTAGACCACAAAAAATTAAAATGCGTTTTTTAGGCGTTAGAAGCGTTTAAAGGCCTTAAAATGCCTTTTTAAATTACAAAAAATTAAAAAAAATTAAAATGCGTTTTTTAGGCGTTAGAAGCGTTTAAAGGCCTTAAAATGCCTTTTTAAATTACAAAAAATTAAAATGCGTTTTTTAGGCGTTAGAAGCGTTTAAAGGCCTTAAAATGCCTTTTTAAATTACAAAAAATTAAAATGCGTTTTTTAGGCGTTAGAAGCGTTTAAAGGCCTTAAAATGCCTTTTTAAATTACAAAAAATTAAAAAAAATTAAAATGCGTTTTTTAGGCGTTAGAAGCGTTTAAAGGCCTTAAAATGCCTTTTTAAATTACAAACCAGTAAGGAAAGTAGTAAAGTCGGACGGGGCCGACTTTATGATACCCTTCACCACTTTGAGTATATTCAACAGATGAATCCTAACAGACGTCGCATTTTTAACGGATCAGTAAAATGAATTTGGAACCATAAACACGTCATTCTGCAACCGATACTAAATTGTTCATTTGGTCAGATATAGAAGCTTATCTAAATCAGAACCGATTTCAGGAAACTTAGCAAACATCTAGACCCAATTCATTACGCTGAGCCAAATTTAGTGCAAATCGAGAGATATATAGGGACTTTTGTGCACACTTTACCTTAAATCGGACGAAAATATATATAAGATATATAACTAAATCTGAACCGATTTCCAGGAAACTTAACACACATCATTCTAGAGATAATTCATTACGCTGTGCCAAATTTCGTGCAAATCGAAAGATATATAGGGACTTTGGTGCACAATTTACATTTAATCGGACGAAAATATATATGGGAGCTATATATAAATCTGAACCAATTTTCAGGAAACTTAACACACATCATTCTAGGCCTAATTTGTTACGCTGTGCCAAATTTCGTGCTTAAATCGCATATGCATATTCTCAAAAGTGTGTATGTCGTTTCCTTTTGCCTGTTACAAACATATGCATAAGACATAATACCCTGTACCACAGTGTGGTGAAGGGTATAAAAAAATTTGGTTCAAGAACCTCAAAATACGAAAATTGAGGGTACCCTTATATATGGGATACCAGAAAAAATTGACCAATATTTATAATTTATAGTGGAGAGATTTGCTACCTAATAAGAACTCGACTAACTAAATTACAGTCAATTCGGTCGAAAAATACGATCAGAACCCCCAAAATACCAAAAATTTGGGGGTACCGTTATATGGGGACTACCATAAAAACTAGACCTATATTTATAATTTTTAGTGGAGTAATTTGGTACCCAATAAGAACCCAATGTACAAAATTTCAGAGAATTCAGTTATAAAACGTGCCCAAGAACCCGAAAATACCGAAAATTGGGGGTACCCTTTTATGGGGGCTCTCCGAAAAAATGGACCTTTATTTATAATTTTTGATAGGGAGATTTGCTACCCAATAAGAACTCAAAGTACCAAATTTCAGCGAATTCAATTAAAAAACGCGCTCAAGAACCTCAAAATACCGAAAATTTGGGGGTACCCTTTTATGGGAGCTATCCGAAAAAATGGACCTATATTTATAATTTTTGGTAGGGAGATTTGCTACCCAATAAGAACCCAAAGTACCAAATTTCAGCGAATTCAATTAAAAAACGCGCTCAAGAACCTCAAAATACCGAAAATTTGAGGGTACCCTTTTATGGGAGCTATGCCTATACGTCGACCGATTTTCTCCAATTTCAATAGGGTTCGTCCTTGGGCCAATTAAGTAATCTGTGCCAAATTTCATCCAAATCGGATCATAAATGCGACCTGTACTTTGTTCACAAAAATACATGGACGGACAGACGGACAGACGGACAGACGGACGGACGGACGGACGGACAGACGGACATGCGTAAATCGACTCAGAATGTGATTCTATGCATATTCTCAAAAGG
This sequence comes from Musca vetustissima, assembly GCF_032173495.1. Lineage (NCBI taxonomy): Eukaryota > Metazoa > Arthropoda > Insecta > Diptera > Muscidae > Musca > Musca vetustissima. Next base: position 267,901 of record NW_026879410.1, read on the forward strand.
AACCATGGGTCTATCTCGATTATTTTTGCCTGTTACAAACATATGCACAAAGACATAATACCCTGTACCACAGTGTGGTGAAGGGTATAAAAATTAAAATGCGTTTTTTAGGCGTTAGAAGCGTTTAAAGGCCTTAAAATGCCTTTTTAAATTACAAAAAATTAAAATGCGTTTTTTAGGCGTTAGAAGCGTTTAAAGGCCTTAAAATGCCTTTTTAAATTACAAAAAATTAAAATGCGTTTTTTAGACGTTAGAAGCGTTTAAAGGCCTTAAAATGCCTTTTTAAATTACAAAAAATTAAAATGCGTTTTTTAGGCGTTAGAAGCGTTTAAAGGCCTTAAATGCCGTTAGAAGCGTTTAAAGGCCTTAAAATTTGTAGGCGTTAGAAGCATTTTAATTTTTTGTAATTTAAAAAGGCATTTTAAGGCCTTTAAATTACAAAAAAAACCCCAGCAAAATTGGGTGCAATATCTACCATAGAGGCCAAGGGACCCGTTGACACGGCACCATGAAACACGATGGCCAATGTCAGCAGGACAATGGCTGTTGTTGAATTATGACCAAAGTAGGCCAATGACAGGATCATCGAGCCCATGACAATGCAACCTGAAAAGGAGACAAATTTTAAATAAATTCTCAAGACCTTTAAAAAAATCCTGCATAAAACCTTAAGTCAGGAGGACAATCTTTTCTTTAAAAAATATCGGGTTCTAAAGATTTTTTGCAATAGAGGGAGGGAGTCTTTATAGACGAGCGATAGAGGGAGTCTTCTTATAGACGAGCGATAGAGGGAGTCTTCTTATAGACGAGCGATAGAGGGAGTCTTCTTATAGACGAGCGATAGAGGGAGTCTTTTTATAGACGAGCGATAGAGGGAGTCTTTTTATAGACGAGCGATAGAGGGAGTCTTTTTATAGACGAGCGATAGAGGGAGTCTTTTTATAGACGAGCGATAGAGGGAGTCTTTTTATAGACGAGCGATAGAGGGAGTCTTTTTATAGACGAGCGATAGAGGGAGTCTTTTTATAGACGAGCGATAGAGGGAGTCTTTTTATAGACGAACGATAGAGGGAGTCTTTTATAGACGAACGATAGAGGGAGTCTTTTATAGACGAACGATAGAGGGAGTCTTTTTATAGACGAACGATAGAGGGAGTCTTTTTATAGACGAGCGATAGAGGGAGTCTTTTTATAGACGAGCGATAGAGGGAGTCTTCTTATAGACGAGCGATAGAGGGAGTCTTCTTATAGACGAGCGATAGAGGGAGTCTTCTTATAGACGAGCGATAGAGGGAGTCTTCTTATAGACGAGCGATAGAGGGAGTCTTCTTATAGACGAGCGATAGAGGGAGTCTTTTTATAGACGAGCGATAGAGGGAGTCTTCTTATAGACGAGCGATAGAGGGAGTCTTTTTATAGACGAGCGATAGAGGGAGTCTTTTTATAGACGAGCGATAGAGGGAGTCTTTTTATAGACGAGCGATAGAGGGAGTCTTTTTATAGACGAACGATAGAGGGAGTCTTTTTATAGACGAGCGATAGAGGGAGTCTTCTTATAGACGAGCGATAGAGGGAGTCTTTTTATAGACGAACGATAGAGGGAGTCTTTTTATAGACGAGCGATAGAGGGAGTCTTCTTATAGACGAGCGATAGAGGGAGTCTTCTTATAGACGAGCGATAGAGGGAGTCTTCTTACAGACGAGCGATAGAGGGAGTCTTCTTACAGACGAACGATAGAGGGAGTCTTCTTATAGACGAACGATAGAGGGAGTCTTCTTATAGACGAACGATAGAGGGAGTCTTCTTATAGACGAAAGATAGAGGGAGTCTTCTTATAGACGAGCGATAGAGGGAGTCTTCTTATAGACGAGCGATAGAGGGAGTCTTCTTATAGACGAGCGATAGAGGGAGTCTTCTTATAGACGAGCGATAGAGGGAGTCTTCTTATAGACGAGCGATAGAGGGAGTCTTTTTATAGACGAGCGATAGAGCAAGTCTTTTTATAGACGAGCGATAGAGGGAGTCTTCTTATAGTCGGAAGGACAATATTTTCTTTAAAAATTCTCAAGTTCTAATAATTTTTTTAAAGAAAAATTTTAGGACCAGAGGATAAGGGTCCTGAAAATTTTAGTCTACAAAATCTTTAGAAACTGAGATTTTTTTAAATAAAGGATTGTCCTCCTGGCTTAGGTCTTAAGAATATCTTCAGGTCTTGAGAATTATTTTTTTTCGATTTTTCTAATAGAAAAAAATTGTCCACATATCCGTAGGATCTTCAGAAAATTATATTCCATAGAAAAAACTGCTCAGCTTCTGAGGAGAATTATTTCCATAGAAAAAAATTCCCCCATACTTACAAAATACCGTTGCCAATTTGCGAATATTTGTGCGACTAATTTTCTCCGATTTCAGCAGATAATCGGCAAATACTGAAAATCCATAGGCGAAGGCCATGCGCAACAAATGCGGCAAGCCGGATAATATGCCCGTCTAAAACGAAAATTTATTTTTAATTAAACCCAAAACAAAATCCCCCATCCCTTTCGACCTACCGCTCGAATATTCCAATTATGTATGACACTAAAATAAGTCGGCGCCTGAGTCATCAGGGTA